>NW_027142325.1:300000-534573 GCF_036365525.1 Heterodontus francisci
TGTTGTTCCAGCCACTTGTTCCTCCCCCAACAGTCCAAAGTAAATTACTGGTGTTCAGCACCCACCTCCAGACAAAGCCTTGTTTCCAAAAAATGTCCCTTTCTTCTCTTTAATGGAGACTGTTGTTGGAGTTTTCCTCTGCTTGTTGGTAGCTGCTCTCCCTTGCTCAGTGCAGCTCCTCTCTCCACCTCTGCAACCTCCAACTGCCACCAGCACTCTCAGCTGCACCTCGTTGAGGCTCTCAACACTCAGGATCCCAAATCAGAGAGCAGCCAATCCCAGTGCTGTCCCTGTCCTGGAAGTGTTTGATGGGACAGTGTAGTGGGGGCTCTACTCTGTATCTAATGCGTGCTGTACCTGTGATGGGAGTGCTTAATGGGATAGAGTAGAGGAGATTTATTCTATTTTTTGATGAGGTAAGAGAGACAGTTGATGAGGTTTGTGCGATTGATGCGGTGCACGTGGATTTCCAAAAGGCATTTGCTAAAGTGCCGCATAACAAGCTTGTCAGCAATGTCAGAACCTACGGAATAAAAGGGACAGGAGCAGCATGGATACAAAATTGGCGGAGTGAGAGGAAACAGAGAGTAGTGATGAACGGTTGTTTTTTCAGACTGGAGGAAGACATTCTCAAGGGGTCAGTGTTGGAACCCCATCTTTTCCTGATATATATTAATGACATCGATGTGGGGGCACAATTTCAATATTTGTGGATGACACAAAACTTGCAATTTCTGTGCTGCAGTAATTAGAAGATGTAGTCAGCAGGGCAGCTGCTTAACTGGAACATTCTCACAGCTGTTAAGCTGGAAAAACCCTTCTCTGGCTGTTCTGCCCCTCTCACTCTCTCACCCCTTTTAAGGTAGAAACTTGTCAGGTTGGGGTGTCAGTCAGGTGACTAAGGCCTCTCTCCTCTGGGATGATTCATACTATGTTCCAGGATATGGGAAGCGTTGTTCTATGAAGGTATATAAATGTTGTCTATTCTGATGAAAAGATGTGACTTCATACCTATGGCTGCAGAGTCAGTCTGTCTACAATAATCTTTGTTACCTCCATTCCTGAAGATTGGAGGGGGTGCATGGAATGGGGTGTTTTTCAATTCAAATTCCCTAACGTTAATTCAGATGTGGATAATGGGTTTCATCTTGAACAGACAGAAATGTTTATTGACAGCGCAGGAGGGGGTCACCTGACTTCTTCAATTTTGTCTGTGGCATAAATGTGCCCATTTGTAGTTCAGATCAGCAGTTTGCTTTTATGTCATAATTCCTCCCGTTCATTTCATATTTCATCACCGTTCCCTTTGTGAGCAACACTAATGTATTCTGTGTAATTTACCATCATCTTTGCACTGGAAATGAAGAAACACTTTGATCAACTTCTGTATTTTGGAGTTAAGAGACACGAAGCAGCGAGTGAGAAGGACGAAACACCGGAGAGTTTGGTGATGAGGTTTCTCTACGTTTGGCTTTCTGCAGTCCTGCTCTCGGTCTCGGTGCGGGGTTACAGTAGGTGCTTTCCAACAACTGTTCAAATTCATTTTGTTAGCCAATTGCCATTTTTATCATTTCACTACAGGGTCGCGATTGGGAGAAAGTCCAGGGGAGCGACAGTCAGAGTCAGAGAAACGGGGAGGGGTGGAGTGAGTATCAAGTTTCCAGCTGGACACAGGGATATCATAATTAACCACTGTATGGCTCAGGGAATTAGGTGTTTTTAGAAATGATAAATGATGCCAAGGAGAAACTGCAGAAAAGACTTCCTAGAATGGGGCAAAGGATGAGGAATCAGTTAAGTGGAGTGTTACAGACAGGTGGTAAGTGGTGTGGTGGCTTCCACTTTTCACCTCTCAACTAACCGCAGTCATGTTTTGTTAAAAATGGTGCCTTAGTCCCTGAGGTTTTATTGCAGGTTAAAAATGAAGATAACGTAAAAGTTATCTCTCTGGAGAGAGAGGGGCAGAGCAGCCTGAGAAAGTCTTTTTCAGCAGAACAGCTGTGAGAATCCTTGGAATACTATACAAAACTTCACTACTCCTGTAATCAAATCCTCTTGCAATAAAGGCTAACCTACCATTAGCCTTCTTAATAAAAGCAAAATACTGCGGATGCTGGAAATCTGAAATAAAAACTAGAAATGCTGGAAATATTCAGCAGGTCTGGCAGCATCTGTGGAAAGAGAAGCAGAATTAAGGTTTCAGGTCAGTGACCCTTCATCAGAACTGGCAGATATTAGAAATGTAAACCGTTACAAGCAAGTAAAGCGGGGGTGGGGCAAGAGACAACAAAGGAGAAGGTGTAGATAGGACAAGGTCACCAAATAGCTGACCAAAAGGTCACGGAGCAAAGATTTGTTAATGGTGCATTGAAAGACAAAGCTTTAGTACAGAAAGGGTGTTAACGGACTGAAAATTGAACAGCCACAAGTACAAACATGAAAAAAAAAGTGGGTATGCAAACTGAGAAAACTAAGATGAAATAAAATAAAATAAACACAAAAGAATATATATTAAAAAAAATAAAAAATAAAAAAATAACTAAAAATAAAAGTAAAATGGAGGGCCCGTCATGCTCTGAAATTATTGAACTCAATGTTCAGTCCGGCAGCCTGTAGTGTGCCTATTCGGTAGATGAGATGCTGTTCCTCGAGCTTGCGTTGATGTTCACTGGAACACTGCAGCAATCCCAGGACAGAGATGCGAGCATGAAAGCAGGGGTATGTGTTGAAATGGCAAGCAACCAGAAGCTTGGGGTCCTGCTTGTAGACTGAGCGGAGGTGTTCTGCAAAGCGGTCACCCAGTCTGCATTTGGTCTCCACAATGTAGAGGAGACCACATTGTGAGCAGCGAATACAGTATACTACGTTGAAAGAAGTACAAGTAAATCGCTGCTTCAACTGAAAGGAGAGTTTGGGGCGTGGGATAGTGAGGAGAGAGGAGGTAAATGGGCAGGTATTACACCTCCTGCGATTGCAGGGGAAGGTGCCGTGGAAAGAGGATGAGGGGGTGAGGGTAATGGAGGAGTGGACCAGGGTGTCACGGAGGGAACGATCCCTTCGGAATGCTGATGGGGAAGGGAGGGGAAATGCGGTTGGTAGTGGCATCACGCTGAAAGTGGCGGAAATGGGGGAGGGTGATCCTTTGGATATGGAGGCTGATGGGGTGGAAAGTGAAGACAAGGGGAACCCTGTCACGGTTCTGGGAGGGAGGGGAAGGGGTGAGGGTAGAGGTGCAGGAAATGGGCCGGACACGGTTGAGGGCCCTGTTAACCACAGTGGGGGGGATTCCTCGGTTGAGGAAAAAGGTCATATCAGTAGCACCGTCATGGAAGGTAGCATCATTAGAGCAGATGCGTCGGAGACGGAGAAACTGGGAGAATAGAATGGAGTCTTTACAGGAGGCAGGGTGTGAAGAAGTGTAGTCGAGGTAGCTGTGGGAGCTGTGGGAGCCCAGCCTCCACAAGAAGCCAAGTTTGCAGTCCAATAATGTTTTAGAAATAGTTTGTGTGTCACTTCAAAATAGTCTGGAGAAAATGTCATTAAATGGAGAGTTTTAAGCATGGGTTTATAATGGATATTAGTAGACAGCCTATCCCCAGTGATGGAGACAGAGAAGTCGAGGAAGGGAAGGGAAGTGTTGGAGATGGACCATGTAAAGGTGAGAGAAGGGTGGAAATTAGAAGCAAAGTTGATAAAGTTTTCCAGTTCGGGGCGGGAGCAGGAAACGGCACCGATACAGTCATCAATGTACTGGAAAAAGATTTGGGGAAGGAGGCCTAAATAGGACTGGAAGAAGGAATATTCGACATATCCCATAAAAAGACAGGCATAACTAGGACCCATGCGGGTACCCATAATGGTGCCCTGCTGACGACATCTTCCAACAACTTCAGAAGAGAAATTTCAAGGTGATTTTGGGATTCCCCATCAGTGAAACTAAACCAGGAATTTCCCAATTGACTTTGGATAGAGGCTTAACCAAAAGGAGCCTGCAACACTTCATCCTGTTGTTTTAAAACAGTTCCTGAAATGGTTGCAACCTTTAAACCTTTAACCGGTAAAACCCACACATTCCCAGGAAATGCATTATTTCCCTCTGAGTTTTGGGAATGGGGAAATCTACCAGGCCTTGCACTTTTCCTGCCCTTGACAACACCTGACCTTGGCCTAGAATGTGACCTAAATAGCTTACTTTAGCCTTAGTGAACTTGCTCCTTGCTAAATTGGCCTCCAGGTGAGCTGTCAGTAAACCCTTCAAGAGTTCCCTTAAATGGTTCAGGTAGTCTTCCCAAGTATCACTGTAAACTAATAGGTCATCCAATTAGATGACACAGTTGTTTAAACCAGCTACCGCCTGGTTCATGAGTCTTTGGAAAGTTGCTGGGGTGTTCTTTGTATAAGGCATCTTTGTACATTGGTATAAGGCATCGGGGTGAGAAATTCTGAAATTTCTCTTGCTTGGGTGGTCCTGGGGACTTGCCAATATCCTTTCAATAAGTCAATTTTACTAATGTAGGTGAAGCTTCCTACTCAGTTAATGCAGTCCTCAATACGGGGGATTGGATAGGAATCTGTTCTTGTTACTGATTGACTTTGCTGTAGTCATTGCAAAGTCTGGTTGATCCATCTGGTTTGGTTGCCAATACAATAGGGGAGCTCCAGCTGCTTTGGCTGAGTTCAATTAAATCCAGCATTTATTTGATTTCTGTGATGACCTGAGCCAGTTTGTCAGGGGTCAGTCTGCATGGGTTCTGTTTTATTGGTGGTGTCTCTCCTCCATCTACATCGTGTATTGTTAAAGATGTGCAACCCGGTTTGTCCCTGCAAATTTCCTCGAACTCCCTTAGCAGTGTTGCTAGGTCCTGTCTCTGCTGGTCAGAGAGATAGTTGAATATGGTGCCTAGTCTGCTTAATATTTCTGTATTTTCCAATTTTATTGTGGGGGCTTCGATTTGAGAATTTTCTGGATTTTCTTCCTCACCTAGTTTGTCTTCACTAGTGCTGTCTTTCTCTATTGCTCTTACTGTTTGGCATACACTTACTGGCCTATCTGGTTCCTGGCTGTGGTATTATTTTAGCATATTGACGTAGCAGAGTCTTTTCTTTTTTCTCTGGTCTGGGGTATTAATTAAGTAATTCATGTCACTGACCTTGTTCCTAGACTGTATGGGCCACTGAATCTGGATTTTAGAGGTTCGCCTTGCAATGGTAACAGTACCAGAAGCTGATCCCCTGGTTTAAATTCACGGGCTGCGTTTTTTTTTTGCCTGCCTGCCTTTTCATGGTCTGAGATTCTTTCAGGTGTTATTTTCTTACAGCACCGACTTTAAAAAGTCTCTCTCGAAAAGTGGACACGAAATGTAGTAGTGAGGTTTCCTCCCTATGATTCAGGAATTTTTCTTGAACCAGTTTCAGCGGGCCTCAAAACCCAATTCAAATGGGCTGAAGTCTGTGGATTCATTTGGTGGATCTTTGGTAACAATCGGCAAAAAGAAAATTTCTTTATCCCAGTCATGGGGGCAATCACAGCACAATGCCCTGATCATGGTTTTCAGGGATTGATAGTATCGTTCCAGAACCCCTGGAGACTGTGGGCGGTATGCTGAAGATTTCAACTGTTCGATACCAAGGTTGTGCACTTGGAATGTTGGGGAAATTAGTTCCTTGGCTGGACTGAATTTCTTTGGGCAAGCTGTATCATGTGAAAAATGGTGTCAGACCCTCAACTCGAGCTCTGGAAGTAATTTTTCTTAAGGGTATGTCTTCTGGGTGGCCATATCCATGATGCTTTGAAGGTATTGGTAACCTGTCCAAGTTTTAGTCAGTGGTCCCACACATTCAACCAGAAGTCTGCTGAAGGGTTCCTCAAAAGCAGGGGTAGGGATTATTAGAGTAGGTTTGATTGTGGGTTTGGTTTCCCAGCAAGTATGGCAGGTCTTGCAAAATTTAACCACCTCCTTGTGGATTTGAGGCCAGTAAAAATGTTGGGTCTTTCTGATAGCCACGTGCCCAGTGTTATGACTGAAGCGGGAGGAGTGCACTGTTAATTCAGTCCCACTTCTCCATAGGTCACAACATATATGTAAATTTTCCCACTTACCGAAGCCATCAATCAGATACTCGATGTTTCCCCTAGAATAAAGCACACCAACCAGGTTTCTTTAATAAACAACTAAATTATCTTTTTATTCTAAACCAAGTCTTAATCAATAATGAAGTAAAATGTACGCACAAATGGAAATATTAAAGCCCCTTATTTCATCCTAGCCCTCACGCACACACATACATACACAACTGGTTAACCGGCAAAAAAAAGGATTTTTGTTTACAGCTGTTACAAAGAAATAAGAGGAATAAAAAAAAACTTTGACTGAAAAGAAGGTATGGATGTCCTTTGTTTTGGCGAGGTGTCCCAAAGGGGAATAGGCAGCTGTCAATGGAATCTTCCTGGAACAGTTTTTTCCAGGTGATATTCATGATTAGTCTGGGTAGGCATTCAAAGAGATGCAGCTACAGAAGGCTTCACATAGGTCTTGCATCAGGTGTGCAGCAACAAAGGTTTCAATTCTCACACGTTTGATGCAAAGTTCCTTTAAAGATGCAAGGTTTCTGCAAACATGCCGGATTTCTTCAAATACAGGAGGCAACACTTGACACAGGGTTTGCTTTTCAAGAGAAAGATGGGCTGCTTGATCTTCTGCTCTCCTGGCAGGTCAATAAGCAAACTCCAACTGACTGTTTTTAACAGATCAAAATGAAACTAAAACCTTTTCACAAACAAGCCTTGTGACAACCATAAATATTGAATTGTCATTTCCTTGTAAATAGCTCTTCAGGTCAAAACACAAGCCCTGCTATGTTTACTTGAAATCACATGTTTTCCAGTACTTGTTTACTCGCTGAAACCAAGAACCTTCTTTTGATCTTCCTTTTTTTTAAAACAACCACAAAGTTCAGCCTCTTCAGGATTCCAGATGAATCAGTGTCCACAATCCAACTATAATTTCTTAAAATATATTGTACAAAGAAAAATAGAAGCACTCACGTAACACCAGCCATAGCGATTTCATGGACAATCCTCAGAATCTCCCTACAATGTTTAGGCGGAGTACAATTTGGTGAACCACTGTCAACCCCTCCTCTGTAGGTCACTGCGGAGGTCTCCATTTTCTTATTATTAATCCATTTTTGAAGTAATAACATTCAGGCATCTTCTCAGCCTCTGCATCAGAACAGGCTGTCTGCTCTATTCTTTTTTAACTCAGGGTCTGCCTGCTGGGCTTTAATTGAAGATTTACTGTATACTTCCTTCTCTTTCCCCAAGTCTCCAAAAATTTTCAGCCAGTCAGGCCTCAGGCCTGACTTTGTGGTTCAGCTTGCTCTGTTGGATCTTTTTTAGCCATGTACCTAGTTCCCATACAGTCAGGGAATATTCCATAGATTGGAGTAAGGGGCGCACGGAAAGAAGACTTTGCCGCGTGAGACGTAGTCAGAGTGTGAAGCTGGGAATTTGACTCGTGGGAATTCGGTGCAGAGGGGAAAAGAGGTGCTTCTTTTTCACCCTCCAGTAGCTGTCGAAGAAGCAAGTTGCTTCCCAGAAATAGAGGGGAACCTTGAGATAGCAGCGAGGGTTTGAAAAGTTACGATGGTGAGTCTGTGGGTTCAGAGCTTTCCAAAGAAAATTGGTGTATGACATTACAGCAAAGAAGGAAAGTGATTGGTTGGTGAACATTTTCTTTTTTTTTCTTATATGAACTAAGGAATTTTAATTGGGTTTAGTCTAACATTATCTTCTGAGACTCAGGTAATTTATTAGTGAGGTTTCATTAGTAGTAAGCTTTACTGGCAGTAGTAAAGCTTATCAGTAGTGGTGGGGCTTAGTAGTAGTGGGGTTTATTAATTCTAAACTAAGAAAAATAAATTACTTAACACATAATAAAGCTGGCAGGGCAAGTGATGTTCCGGCTGCAGTATGTGGGAACTGGTGGACGCTGGCGTGATCCACGGTAAACGTGTCTTCAGTAAGTATATGCAGTGTGAGGAGTTTCGGCTCAGAGTCAATGAGCTGGAGGCCGAAGGCCGTCACACACCGCTGAGGATAGCGTCTTCTGATGTCAGTGGTCAGGGACAGGAGGGACTGTGAGTGAGGCAAGTAAGGGGATCGAGAAGGCAGAAGTGGAGGAGCCTCAGCCCTTGCAATTGTCCAACAGGTTTGAGGTTCTTTCAGCTTGTATGGATGAAAGCGAGGACTGCAGATGAGCAAACTGACTATGGCACCATGGTACAGAAAGAAATTCAAGTGGAGGGAGTAAGGAGAAATGTGGCGGGAGTAGGAGATAGTGTAGTAAGGGGGATAGACAAAGTTCTCAGCGGCCAAGAGCGAGAGTCCAGAAGGCTGTGTTGCCTGCCCGGTGCCAGGGTTCGGGACATCTGCTCGGGTCTGAAGAGAAACTTGCAGTGGGAGGGGGAGGATCCAGTTGTCGTAGTCCATGGGTAACAACGACATAGATAGGACTATGAAAGAGGTTCTACCTAAGGAGTATGAGCAGCTGGGGGCTAAATTATAAAGTAGACCCTCAAAGGCAATAATCTCTGGATCATTAACTGAGCTATGAGCAAATTGTTAGAGGGTAAATTAGATTAGAGGGTTAAATGTATGATTCAGAGTCCGGTGTGGTAGATATTCGTTTTGATTCATTGGGCACTGGCACCAGTACTGGGGAAAGTGAGAGCTCTTATCATTGGGACGTTCTTCACCTGAACCATGCTGGGACCAGTTTTGTGGCGAGTCGTATAACTAGGGTGGTAGAGAGGATTTTAAACTAAATAGTGGGGGTGATGGGATCAACTGAGAGAAGATTAGATAATTTAAAGAGAGAGGAGAAGGCAAGAGAGCAAGTTAGTAATAAAGGAATTGATCATCTAAGTGTGGCAGAAAGGGACAGAGCGTAAGAGTGCACCAACAGATAAGGCCAGAGGTTGTGAATATAATAAAAAGACAGAACTAAAGGCACTCTATCTGAATGCACACAGCATTCACAACAAAGTAGATGAATTGACAGCACAAATAGAAGTAAATAGATATGATCTGATTGCCATTATGGAGACATGGCTGCAGGGTGATCAAGGCTGGGAATTGAATGTTCAAGGGTATTAGACACTTCAGAAGGATAGGCAAAAAGGAAAAGGAGGTGGGGTAGCACTGTTAATAAAGGATGAGATCAGTACGTTAATGAGAGAGGATCTTAGAGTGAAAGATCAAGATGTAGAATCAGTTTGGTGAGAGCTAACTAACAGAAGGGACAGCAAACATTGGTAGGAGCATATAATAAGAGTAATGCAGTAATCATGGGGAATTTATTCTACATACTGTTGGGGTAAACCTAATTAGCATTAATGTTATGAAGGACAAAATCCTGGAATGTATATGAGATGGTTTTTTAGAACAGTATGTTGAGGAACGAACTAGAAGACGGGCTATTTTGGATCTCAATGTGCAATGAGAAAGCGTTGATTAATAATCTCATTATAAATGAATTCTAGGAAAGAGTGACCATAATATCGTAGAATTTTACTTTAAGTTTGAAAGTGATGTCGTTCAACTGAAATTAGGGTTAAATCTAAACAAAGGAAACTACAAAGGTATGAGGGGCATGTTGGTTGGGAAGATACATTAAAAGGTATGATGGTAGACAGACAATGGGCAGCATTTAAAGAATTAATACATGGTTTACAACAAATTTACATTCCTTTGAGACAAAAAAAGCCCAACAGGAAAGGTGATCCAACAATGCATAAATAGAGGAGTTAAATATTATGTTAGATCAAAGGAAGAGGCTTACAAAGTTGCCAAAAAAGTAGTAAGCCTGAGGATTGGGAGCAGTTTAGAATTCAGCAATGGAGGAGCAAGAAACTGATAAAGAAGTAGAAAATAAAATATGAAAGTAAACTAGTGAGAAATATAAAAACGGACTGTAAAAGCTTCTATAGGTATGTAAAAAGGAAAAGATTAGCAAAGACAAACGTGGGCCCATTACAGGCAAAGATAGGGGAATTTATAATGGGGAATAGGAAATGGCAGAGAAACTAAACAAATACTTTGTGTCTGTCTTAACAGAGAAAGATACAAAAAAATTGCCAAAAAACTAAAGAACCAAGGGACGAGCAGGAATGAGGTACTGAACAAAATTAGTATTAGTTAAAAAAAAGTAGTACCGAATAAATTAATGGGAGTGAAAATTTATAAATCCCCTAGACTTGATGATCTATATCCCAAAGTGTTGAAAGAGGTGGTTGTAGAGATAATGCGTGGTGATCATCTTCCAAAATTCTATAGATTTTCGAATGGTTTCTGGAGATTGAAAGGTAGCAAATGTAACCCCACTATTTAAGAAAGGAGGGAGAGAAAACTGGGGAACTACAGACCTGTAAGTCTGACATCAGTAGTAGGGGAAATGCTAAAATCTACTTTAAAGGATGTTACAACTGGACACTTAGAAAATGATGGTAGGATTGAGCAGAGTCAACATGGATTTATGAAAGGGAAATCATGTTTGACAAACCTGTTAGAGTTTTTTGAGGATATAACTTGCAGAATAGATAAGGGGAAACCAGTGGATGTGATATATTTGGATTTTCAGAAGGCATTCAATAAGGTCCCACATAGGAGATTCGTAAGCAAAATTAGAACACATGGGATTAGGGGTAATATACTGGCATAGATTGAAAATTGATTAATGGACAGAAAATGGAGAGTAGGAATAAACAGGCCATGACTAGCTGGGTACTGCAAGAATCATCACAATATATATCAATGATTTGGACATGGGCACCAAATATAATATTTTCAAGTTTGCTGATGGCACAAAACTAGTTGCTCTTATGATCCTGTTGTTTTTTGGGGGGAAAATATGTGGTGTGCCTTTGAGATGCCAAAAGATCTGAACTGCTTTAAGAACAAGCAAGCCTCAGGAGTTACCAAGAAGGTGCATTTTGGTTGCCCGTGGATACAACCATGTGGAGAGAGAGCCAACCAGGTTCCAAGGGTGCATCCTGGTTGCCTTGGATATAACCACTCGGAGATTGAGGGTCGGTATACAATGCTACGATTGACTTTTAAAGTGGCTTTTTATTTGAGACAGATTGTTCTAACCGACAGACAGCTGGGCCAGCATGAACTGACCAGAGATCTCTGTTAATTTAAACTGAAGAAAGTAAATTTAGACTATTTTACCCCCCCCCCACCCCCTCAAAATTCTAAAAGTTAAGCCACATTGATTTCTTTGAAAGTGGTAGCAAACTGTTGCTGTGTTCATCGCTGGACAAGAAGAACAACACTTCAACTGCTGAACTAGACTAGTGATTGTCCTACTGTTGGAGAACCTTCCCCCCCACCATCCCCCATCAGACAACTGCGAAGACTTCGAGCAACATTGGATAGTTTCTACATTGGGAAGATTCCATTTCGACAGGAGTGTAAATCTGCAAGGACTTTGTTACTTCTATTTTTAACTGTTGTTTTATCTTAATAGTGTTTAAGAATTTAGTTTTTCTAATAAACAGTTAATTTGTTGATCTAAAGACACCTGGTTTAGTTCATACCATTCAGGGGTTAATAGATGGTTCAATTCGCCTGTGATTTTCTTTAGTTTGGAAAGTTTAAAGTTAGGCAATCTGTGGAGTGACAGGTCTCAATTGACAGTGCATTGCTCCCACCGCAATTAGAATTGTATATTTTTATTAGGGGCTTTGTCTTGAGCGGTCATGTCGTAACATATTAATTGGGGGCTCGCTCATGATTGAATCTTATTTTAATTAAATGGCTCACATCTGGGGTCAGAATGAGACTAATTTGGAGGGTTTGCAATTGGAATCATATTAATTACTCATTTCTGGGATAACATATTTAAATTGGGGTCAATTGGAAACTCAATTGTTGGGATCTAATGTAACGCCAATTACAAAGAAATAAAGAACCAGATCTCTTGTATAATAAGGTAAAGTCTATACCATTATAATTGCATTAATGGTTGCAGCAGAGTTTTTGGGAAAGCAGAATGTTTCCCTGAGTGACTTGATAACTTTAACTCAGAATAAATTAAAAGAATTGGCAGCAAAATTGGGGTTAGAATTGAAATTAGGTGCCAAAAAAGCAGAGATAATTGACATAATAGTCCAACATCTGGAATTAGGAGAAGAAGATGATGAAGGAGAATATGAGGAACAAGAAAGCAATAGTTCAGAGAGTGATGCAGTGGTATTGGCTAGGATTCAGTTAGAAATGAAAAAACTTGAGGATGAAAGGGAATTAAGAAAACTTGAATTGTAAAAAGAGGAAAGAGAAAAAGAAAAAGCAATAGTAATAAGTAAACTTGAACAAGAGAAAGAAACAACAAAAGACTTAAGCTTGAATTCCAGAAAGAGGATGGGAGAAAGAGTGGGAATTTAAATTAAAAGAGATGGAACTAAAACAAAGGGATGGTCTTGAATCCAGAGAAAGTTCAGGTCAGGAAGAATCTGAATTTAGCTCAGGACCCAGCGAAAAGCTGTTTAAATTTATACAGTCTCTTCCTACATTTGAGGAAAGGGATGTAGAGGCAGTTTTCATATCTTTCGTAAAAATAGCCAAACAGATGAAATGTCCGAAAGAAAGCTGGACACTGCTTATGCAGGGCAGGTTGGTAGGCAGAGCTCATGAAGTTTATGCCATGCTTCCTGAAGAGGCTTCTGCAGATTATGAGATGGCAAAAAAGGCTATTCTCACTTGTGTATGAGTTAGTCCCTGATGCTTACGGTCAGAAGTTTAGGAACTTACGGAGATTGACTGGGCAGACATATTTAGAATTTGAGAGGATGAAGCAAATTATTTTTGACCATTGGATACAGGCATTAAAGATAGAAACCACATATGAGAACCTTTGAGAATTGATTCTCTTAGAAGACTTTAAAAATGCCATTCCTTCAGTAGTGGGAACTCATATAGATAACCTGAAAGTTTTGAAAGTTAGGCAAGCAGCAGAAATTGCTGATGATTTTGAGCTTGTGAATAAGCCAACCTCTTTTGTCCGTCACCCCCATAAACCTGAGAAGGATAGAAATTGGGAGAGTGAAAGGAAAGCAAGTAGCCGGGGACAAGAAGGAACAGCTGGGAATGCCTCAGGATCACCTCCTCAGGTCAGAAAGGAAGGTGCTGAGGATAGAAGTGAGGTTCGCAAGCCAATGTGTTATCATTGTAACAAAACGGGCCATGTTCGTTCAGAGTGCTGGAAATAGTGAGGTAAACCCATAGGATCTGTTGGGGTATGCAAAGTTAGTGCACAGGAAAAGACTCCGACTGAGAGTATAGCAGACCAGGCTATAGCTTTGATGACAGCTATGAAACCAGATACTAGAACTAAAAGAGTGTAGAGGTTAAGAATAAAATGCCTGAGAGTTACAATGAATTTCTGTCAAAGGGGTGAGTAACTCCTGTAAGTGAGACAGGAAAACCTATCATTATACTCAGCGACACAGGAGCAACCTAATCGCTCTTGCTAGAGAAAGATATAAGGGTTCCACCAGAGAGTGCCTTGAACCCTAAAGTTTTACTTAATGGAATTGGCGGGGTGTATATACGCATATCTTTGTATAAAGTATGCCTAGAGAGTGACTTAATATCTGAGATAGTTACTGTAGGTGTTGTCCATAGTTTACCAGTGAAGGGAACTGATCTACTCCGAGGAAATGATTTCTGGATCAACAGTATCAGTGTCTCCTAAAGTTACAGAGAAACCAAGTGAAATTAAGGAAATGGAGCAATTACTGGAACAATTTTTCGTGGATATTTCCTGCGTGTATAGTTACCCGAGCAATGGCTAAACAGGATCCATTGTTGGAGGTAAAAGGGGCACCACAAATAGATAGCCAAGTATCTGAAACCCTTATTTGGGGATTTAGATAATCCAAATGAGTTGTTTAACAGATCGTCTATCATTGCAGCACAGCAAGCTGATCCAGAGATATACCGAATAGCACAGAGAGTTCTGTCAGAAGCTGAGGAGACAGGAGTCCCAGAAGGCTGTTATATGGCAAACGGGGTTTTGAGGAGGAAATGGAGACCGCCTCATAGGCCTGCAGACAAAGGCTGGACAGTTGTTGAACAGATAGTAGTACGACCTAAATATCGCCAAGGATTATTAAGGTTAGCACACGACATTCCTTTTGCAGGACATAGGGGAATTTGAAAGACCAAATCACACATAAGCCTGGTCAGGTTTTACAAAGGATGTGAGACAATTTTGTAGGACATGCCATACCTGTCAAATGGTGGGAAAACCACAACCTACCATAAAACCAGCACCGCTAGTTCCCACATCAGTGATTGAGGAACCATTTAGCAGCGTGTTAGTAGATTGTGTAGGAACCTTGCCAAAAACAAAAGCAGGGCATCAATACATACTTAATATCATGGATATGGTAACAGTGGGAATGTGAGTTGTGAGGGGATGCAAAGAAGCATCAAGGGGATTACTCTCAATCATCAGTAAAGTGATGGAAGGTGTCATCAACAGTGCCATCAAGCGGCACTTGCTTAGCAATAAGCTGCTCAGTGACGCTCAGTTTGGGTTCTGCCACAGCGACTCAGCTCCTGACCTCATTACAGCCTTGGTTCAAACGTGGACAAAAGAGCTGAACTCAAGGTGTGAGGTGAGAGTGACTGCCCTTGACATCAAGACAGCATTTGACCGAGTATGGCATCAAGGAGCCCAAGCAAAACTGAGGTCAATGGGAATCAGGGGGAAAGTCCTCTGCTGGTTGGAGTCATAACTAGCGCAAGGTAAGATGGTTGTGGTTGTTGGAGGTCAATGACCTGAGCTCCAGGACATCACTGCAGGAGTTCCTCAGGGTAGTGTCCTCGGCCCAACCATCATCAGCTGCTTCATCAATGACCTTCCTTCAATCATAAGGTCAGAATTGGGGATGTTCGCTGATGATTGCACAATGTTCAGTAGCATTTGTGACTCATCAGATACTGAAGCAGTCTGTGTGGAAATGCAGCAAGACCTGGACAATATCCAGGCTTGGGCTGATAAGTGGCAAGTAACATTTGCGCCACACAAGTGCCAGGCAACGACCATCTCCAACAAGAGAGAATCTAACCATCTCCCCTTGACATTCAATGGCATTACCATCGTTGAATCCCCCACTATCAACATCCTAGGGCTACCATTGACCAGAAACTGAACTGGAGTAGCCATATAAATACTGTGGCTACAAGAGCAGGTCAGAGGTAGGGAATTCTGAGGCGAGTAACTCACCTCCTGACTCCCCAAAGCCTGTCCACAATCTACAAGGCACAAGTCAGGAGTGTGATGGGATACTCTCCACTTGTCTGGATGGGTGCAGCTCCAACAACACTCAAGAAGTTCGACAACAGGACAAAGCAGCCCACTTGATTGGCACCCCATCTACAAACATTCACTCCCTCCACCACCGACGCACAGTGGCAGCTGTGTGTACCATCTACAAGATGCACTGCAGCAACGCACCAAGGCTCCTTAGACAGCACCTTCCAAACCCATGAGTTCTACCAACTAGAAGGACAAGGGCAGCAAATGCATGGGAACACCACCACCTGCAAGTTCGTTTCCAAGTCACACACCATCCTGACTTGGAACTATGTCGCCGTTCCTTCACTGTCGTTGGGTCAAAATCCTGGAACTCCCTTCCTAACAGCACTGTGGGTGTACCTAGCCCACATGGACTGCAGCGGTTCAAGAAGGCAGCTCACCACCACCTTCTCAAGGGCAATTAGGGATGGGCAATAAATGCTGGCCTGGCCAGTGACGCCCACATCCCATGAATGAATTAAAGAAAAGACAGGCCAAGTGAGTTGGCAGGAACATGGCAGATGGAATATAACGTGGAAAAATGTGGGCCGGAATTTGAGGTTGGGTGGGAGGCTCCACCCACCATCCATAACGTCAGGGGCAAGCCCGCCTTCGCCAGGCCTGGGAGCAACACCAAGATCATATGTCCCCCAGGCCCTAAGTTGGCCTTAGGTGGGACTTCTGCCAATCAGTGGGCCAGCAGCTCTCAGTACCAGCAGCGCTACTGCTGGAACTCCACCAAGATTCGGCAGCAAGAGGGACGCGGGTCCCGGATAAAGGTTTGTGAGGCTTCACCAGGGACAATTGTCTTGGCCGTTTCACGCCGCCACTGCCCCTGGTAAATTTGTAGTGGAGTCGGCAAGGCGTCGGGAATGGCACAGCGTGCCTCCCACTCAATTTTACAACTCCCCCCCACCCATGCCACTAGCCCACTCCTGTAGGAGGTGTAAAATTCCAGCTGTGAAGTTATTCACTTTGCTGGGAAGAACAGAAATGCAGAGTATTTCTTAAATGGTGAGAGATTGGGAAGTGTTGATGTCCAAAGGGACCTGGGTGTCCTTGTTCATAAGTCACTGAAAGCTAACCTGCAGGTGCAGCAAGCAATTAGGAAGGCAAATGCTATGTTGGACTTTATTGTAAGAGGATGTGAGTAGAGGAGTAAAGGAGTCTTGCTGCAATTGTATAGAGCCTTGGTGAGACTGCACCTGGAGTATTGTGTATAGTTTTGGTCTCCTTACCTAAGGAAGGATATACTTTCCATACAGGGAGTGTAATAGCGGTTTGCCAGACTGATCCTTGGGATGGTCGGATTGTACTACGAGGAGAGATTGAGGAGACTGGGCCTATATTCTCTAGAATTTAGAAGAATGAGTGGTGATCTCACTGAAGCATACAAAATTCTTACAGGGCTCGACAGGGTTCTTGCAGGTAAGATGTTTCCCCTGGCTTGAGGCGTCTAGAACCAGGGGACACAGACTCAGAATAAGAGATAGGCCATTTAGGACTGAGATGAGAAGGAATTTCTTCATGCAGAGTCTGGTGTATCTGTTGAATTCTCTACCACAGAGGGCTATTGAGGCTCAGTCATTGAGTATGTCCAAGGAAAAGACTGATAGATTTCTAGACATTAAAGATGTCAAGGGATATGGGGATAGTGCAGGAAAATGGTGTTGAAGTGGAAGATCAGCCATGATCAAGTTGATTAGTGGAACAGGCTCAAGGGGCTGAATGGCCGACTCCTGCTCCTAGTTCTTATGATCCTATGTTTCCAAGTTCCTATGTTCTTTCTGTATTTGTTCTTTCTCTTTGGCCTCATTTGGCTGGTTTAAGACCACTGGGGCTGCTATCACTTTACCTCCAGCCAAATCATCGCCGAGCTGCAAATCTATTCCGGCCACAGGCAGACAATGAATAATCCCTATTGTAACTGGTCCAGATACTAGTGTAGGTGGATCCAATACAAGAGCACTGACATGTATCCATCTTCAGTGCCTCTTACCAGAACCTTTGCCTTGATTGAGCTGTCTGGTGGAACGGTCATCCTTTTACCCAGCATTAAGGAGTGAGTGGCCAATGAATCTCAGAGCAGAACAATGGATTTTCCTGTCTCATTAGAGGGATATGGGACACCTTTCCCTTTCAAACAAAATCCTGATAACCTTCAGGAATCTTTTCTACTTCTGCTACATCTGGGACAGTATTCTTTGAGGAGTGTATTACAGTGGTTCGGGTCACAGGCTTGTCTGCCTTGTTGCCTACTTGGGCTCCTTTTCCAACTCAGCTCTGTGAACTCCTACAAAATTTACTGTCTCCCCTTTAAATTCCAGCTTTCACATGCCACGTTTTACTGCAATGGAAACACACAGGTCTGTGGAAAACATTCCTGCCCTTTGCACTTTATTTCCTTACTGGTGCAGGTCTTCTTGCATTCTCACTTTTGGTTCCCTTTTCACCAGCACCCCATCTTTTATTATTATTAATCCACTTTCTGTCCTTCCCAGAACTCTTGCGATTATTATAGATGGGTTTTCCATGAAAAAGGATTTTTGAGTAAGCACATAATCATCTGCCATTTCAGCAGCTTCTCTTACCCTTGTAATTCTTTGCTCCTCCATATGAGTCTTTATGTTGAGGGGGATGCTATTTTTAAATCCTTCTCGTACAATTATTTCTCTCAAATTTCCATTTGAGATTCTAACTTGAGAGATCGGATCCTGTGAACGAAAGCCATGAGTTTAATTCTTTCAAATTCAATAAAGGTTTGGGCAGGTTTTTTCCTAGCATTTCAAACCTGCGGCTGATAGGCACGTATGCATTTAAGATCGCAGTTTTAGTCTGTTCTTAATCAGAGGAGCTTTCTTCTGATAACATGGAATGAACTTCACAAGCTCTACCCACCAATTCATCTTGTACGAGGAGGGTCCAATATTCTTTTGGCCATCCTAGTCTGTATCTATTTTTTCAAAGGAGATAAAATGGAGCTCGACCTCTTCCTTATTACATTTTGGCACAAATTGTGAGTATCTTAAAACAGCAAAGTTACTTTGCGAATTGTGGATCTAGTTTGAGTGGCTGGTTGCATTCTCACCTTGTACTTGCAGCCTTTCTAACTCAAACTTTCTCACCGCTTCCTGCCTTTCCTTTTGAAGTTGAAACTCTTCTTCCTCTTTTTCCTTTTGAAGTTGAAACCCTTTCCTCTTTTCTCAAGTGCAACTCCTCCCTCTCTTTCTGAATTCTAGCTAGGGCCCTGTTTTCAGTATCAGATCCCATGGTTGCTTCTCCTGGTTCTGGGTTAAAATTAAAATGGCTCACTAGATTCTTCAACATTTTAGGTTTCTTTGTTTTTTGTTTGAAAGTGACTCCCACCTGGGCAGCTCAGGTTGTTACGACCAGGCGAGGAAGGGATCTCAGGCTCCTCTTTCGCCTCTTCTCTGGGTTGACCACAACAGGGTTTATCTTTTTTTAACACAGTGATTTAACTGACCACCTCAGTGAACAATTGCTCCAGTTTTCCTAATATAATTGCAAATGAACCAACAAGACAGGTATTTTTGAGTGTAAACAAGAAAGATGTAAGTTTATTAACCTTATCACTCTAAACCGGTTAATATTACTAAAATACACTGCGCCTCCATGCCCATATTCACACAAGAGCCACACACACACACACACACACACACAAATAAATTACAGAGGGAAAAGCAAATTTTGGGAGGTTGGAGTAGAATCCTTAATAAATGCAGTTTAAATACTGAATCTCAGTCCCAGAGTCTTTAGTTGAAATTGTAGTCCTGAAGTCTTCGCTGGGCCATATGCACGGGTCGGGCTGGCTTCTCAGGTTCTGGAAGGCAGGAGAGGGACTTTATCCTTGTCCCCTGGTTGCTGACTGTAAGGATCTGTAAACTTGTCTTCCACCAGCGTCAGCTTGAGGCTTCTCAGGATCTGTACTGGAGAGAGAGAGAGAGAGATGCTGTTCCCTAGCTAGATCCCAGTTACTGTCTGGCTTCTGAGTCACCACTCACAAATCTCCTGAGTGGGCCAAGCAGTCATGTGATGTGACCACCTCTTTGTGTTTGAATCAGCATCTTCCGGAATGATCTTTGAAATTTTCCCCCGAGCTGTTCAGACATACTTGATAGTGGGAGGTTTGGCTCTTTCAATGTCAATGGATGTCGATGGCTTTTGACGACCCCCATTGATAAGGTTATCCCAGATAAATGAATCGGAGAGCATCCCATTGACCTGGCTCGACTGAGTAATCACATCTGTCTCCGGCCCGATTCTTTGGTGTTTTCATATGCAAATTGTGCGTGGCCAGCTTGGCTGCCAGCTGTTGCGTTTTCAAAAGTTATTTGTAACAATGTCCAGTACAAGTCTCAGGCAAAGTTCCATATGATGAAATTAATATTTCCATTTGGCATGTGGGGCTTCCGTCACACCTCTGGACCACGCCAAATGAAATGTGACAATGGATGCATTTCATTATAGGAGTTAAAAAAAAGAGAAAACACTGGAAAACACACATGCATTTTTTCATTCACTCTCATCCACTCTGTCATCCACTCAGAAATCTTAATATTGTTGCAGCTTGTCCTTTTTCCCTCTGAAGCAGCAGTGTTGATTTCACAGAATCACAGAATCGTTACAGTGCAGAAGGAGGCCATTGTCTCCGCACTGGCTCTCTGAAAGAGCAATTTCCTCAGTTCCATTCCCCTGCCTTCTCTCCATAACCTTGCACATTCTTCCTTTTCATATAACTGTCTAATTCCCTTTTGAATGCTTCAATTGAACCTGCCTCCACCACATTCTCAGGCAGTGCATTCCAGACCTTAACCACTTGCTGCAGGAAAAAGTTTTTCCTCATGTCACTTTTGCTTCTCTTACCAAATACTTTAAATCTGTGCCTTCTCATTCTCAATCCTTTCATGAGTGGGAACAGTTTTTCTCTAGCTACTCTTTCCAGACCCTTCATGATTATGAATACCTCTATCAAATCACCTCTCAGCCTTCTCTTCTCCAAGGAAAACAGTCCTAACTTCTCCAATCTATCTTCATAACTGAAATTCCTCATCCCTGGAACCATTCTGGTGAATCTTTTCTGTACTCTCTCCAATGCCCTCACATCTTTCCTCAAGTGCGGTGCCCAGAATTCAACGCAATACTCCAGCTGAGGACAATCTAGTGTCTTATACAAGTTCAACAAAACTTTCTTGCTCTTGTACTCTATGCCCTTATTAATAAAGCCCCAGACTCTCAATGACTTATGCACGTATATACCTAGGTCCCTCTGCTCTTGCACCCCCTTTAGAATTGTACTCTTTATTCTATATTGCCTCTCCATGTTCTTCCTACCAAAATGAATCACTTCACATTTCTCAGCATTGAACTTCATCTGCCACCTGTCTTCCCCTTCCACCAACTTGTCTATGTCCTTTTGTAGTTCTACACTATCCTCCTCACAGTTCACAATGTTTTGTATCATCTGCAAACTTTGAAATTGTGCCCTGTACACCAAGGTCTAGGTCATTAATATATATCAGGAAAAGCAAGGGTCCCAACACTGATCCCTGGGGAACTCCACTACAAACATTCCTGCAGTCCGAAAAACATCCATTAACCACTGCTCTTTGTTTCCTGTCACTCAGCCAATTCCGTATCCATGTTGTTACTGTCCTGCTTATTCCATGAGCTACAGGTTTGTTCACAAGTCTGTTATGTGGCACTGTATCAAACGCATTTTGAAAGTCCATGTACACTACATCAACAGCATTGCCCTCATCAACCCTCTCTGTTACCTCCTCAAAAAACTCTAGCAAATTAGTTAAACATGATTTTCCATTAAGAAATCCATGCTGGTTTTCCTTAATTAACTCGTATTTGTCCATGTGACTATTGATTTTGTCCCAAATTATTTTTCCTAGAAGTTTTCCCACCGCTGAAGTCAAACTGGCTGGCCTGTAGTTGCTGGGCTTATCTTTACACCCTTTTTTGAACAAGGGAGTAATGTTTGCAATTCTCCAGACCTCTGGCACCACCCTCGAGTATAAGGAAGACTGAAAAATTATGGCCAGTGCCTCTGCGATTTCCACTGTCACTTCCCTCAATATCCTTGGATGCATCTCATCTGGTCCTGGTGCTTTATCCTCTTTAAGTACAGACAGCCTATCTAATACTTCCTCATTGTCAATTTTAAACCCTCTAATGTCTGACTTGCCTCCTCTTTCAACAATGCTTAGGTTGCATCTTCGTCCTTGGTAATGACAGATGCAAATTTAATACCTCAGCTATGCCCTTTAACTCCATGTGTAAATCCCCTTTCTGGTCCCTAATAGTCCCCACTCCTCCTTTTACCACCCTTTTACTATTTATATTCCTATAGAAAACTTTGGGATTCCCTTTAATGCTAGTTGCCAGTCTCTTTTCATGCTCTCTCTTTGCTTCTCTTATTTGATTTTTCACTTCCCCTCTGGACATTTTATATTTAGCCTGGTTCTCAATAGTATTTTCTACCTGGCATCTGTCACAAGCACACTTTTTCTTCTTTATATTAATCTTTACCTCTTTTGTCATCCAGGGAGCTCTGGATTTGTTTGCCCTACTTTTCCCCATTGTCATCGACCGGTTTTCCTGCCAGCTTTTAACTCTAATTTATTCGCCCAACTCCATTCTTCTCCCATTGAAGTTGATTATTCTTACTCTGGATTGCTCTTTGTCCTTTTCCATAGTCAGCCTAAACCTTATGATACAATGATCACTATCCCCTAAATGCTCTCCTACTGATACTTGATCCAATCGGCCCACCTCATTCCCAAGAACCAGGTCTAGCAGTGCCTCCTTTCTTGTTGGACTAGCAACATACTGTTGTAAAACATTTTCGTGAACACACTCTAGGAACTCTTGCCCGTCACTGACCTTTACACTCCTATTATCCCAGTCTATGTTTGGATAATTAAAGACCCCCATTATAACTACCCGATAATTTTTGCAGCTCACTGGAATTTTCTTGCAAATTTGTTCCTCCACGTCCTTCCCACTAGCTGGTGGCCTGTAGATAACACTGAGCAATGTAACTGTATCTTTTTTCTTCCTTAGCTCTAGCCAAATTGATTTTGTCCTCGACCCCTCTGGGACATCCTTTTTCTCCAGCACTGCAACAGTTTCCTTCAACAATACCGCCACTCCTCCCCCTTTTTCCCTTTCTTACCTTTCCTGAACACCTTGTATCCAGGAATATTCAACACCCAGTCCAGCCCTTCTTTGAGCCTGGTCTCTGTTCAAGCCTCAACATCACATTTCCACAAGGCAATCTGCACCTGTACCTCACTGGTCTTATTACCCACAGTCCATGCATTCACATACATGCACATTAACCCTGATTCAGACTTTATTACTTTCTCCCTTACGCTGACCCCACCTAATAATTTACTATTCCCGACTCCGAGTCGTGGATAGTGATGAGGATTGTCAGAGGATACAGCAGGATAGAGATCGGTTGGAGACTTGGGCGGAGAAATGGCAGATGGAGTTTAATCCGGACAAATGTGAGGTAATGCATTTTGGAAGATCTGATACAGGTGGGAAGTATACAGTAAATGGCAGAACCCTCAGGAGTATTGACAGGCAGAGAGATCTGGGCGTACAGGTCCACAGATCACTGAAAGTAGCAACGCAGGTGGATAAGGTAATCAAGAAGGCATACGGCATGCTTGCTTTCATCGGTCGGGGCATAGAGTATAAAAATTGGCAAGTCATGCTGCAGCTGTACAGAACCTTAGTTAGGCCACACTAGGAATATTGCGTACAATTCTGGTCACCACACTACCAGAAGGAAGTGGAGGCTTTGGAGATGGTACAGAAGAGGTTTACCAGGATGTTGCCTGGTCTGGAGGGCATTAGCTATGAGGAGAGGCTGGATAAACACGGATTGTTTTCACTGGAATGACGGAGGTGGAGGGGCGACATGATAGAGGTTTACAAAGTTATGAGTGGCATGGACAGAGTGGATAGTCAGAAGCATTTTCCCAGGGTGGAAGAGTCAGTTACTAGGGGACATAGGTTTAAGGTGCGAGGTGCAAAGTTTAGAGGGAATGTGCGAGGCAAGTTCTTTACACAGAGGGTGGTGAGTGCCTGGAACTTGCTGCCAGGGGAGGTGGTGGAAGCAGATACGATAGCGACGTTTAAGAGGCGTCTTGACAAATGCATAAATAGGATAGGAATAGAGGGATACGGTCCCCGGAAGAGCAGAAGGTTTTAGTTTAGGCAGGCATCAAGATCAGCGCAGGCTTGGAGGGCCGAATGGCCTGTTCCTGTGCTGTACTGTTCTTTGTTTTTTGCACTCTTGTTCTATCTATCTCCCCCAGTATTCTGTGCTCCTTGGTTTTCCTCTCTGATACTTGCTCCTGGTTCACACACCCCTGACAAGTTACCAGTTTTGCTTCCCTGCAATCTGAGCTCCCTCTCAGGTTCCCACCCCCTGACAATTTAGTTTAAACCTTCCCCCAACAGCACTGGCAAATCTCCCTGCAAGGATATTCGTCCGTCTTGCTCAGATGCAACCCGTCCATCTTGTACAGGTCCCACCTGCCCCAGAACAGGTCCCAATGCCTCAGAAATCTGATGCGTTCCCTTCTACACCAGTTCTTCAGCCACATGTTCAATTGCTCAATTCTACTATTCCTCTGCTCACTTGCATATGGGACTGGGAGTAATCCTGAGATTACTGCTTTTGAGGTCCTGCTTTTTAGTCTCCTTCCTAGCTCCCTAAAATCTGCTTTCAGGACCTCATCCCCCTTCTTAACTATGTCATTGGTACCAATGTGGACCACGGCCTCTGGCTGTTCACCCTCCCCCAGAAGAATGTCCTGCAGCCGCTCCGTGACATCCTTGACCCTAACACCAGGGGAGGCAACACACCACCCTGGAGTCATGTTTACTGCCATAGAAACGCCTCTCTGTTCCCCTAACTAATGAATCCCCTATCACTACTGCTCTTCCACTCTTCGTCCCCCCATTCTATGCAGCTGAGCCACCTGTGATGCCACAAACTTGGATCTGACTGCCACTCCTCTGAGGAATCATCACCCTCACTAGTATCCAAAATGGAAAACCGATTAGCGAGTGAGATCATATCAGGGGACTCCTGCACTACCTGCCTGGTTCTCTTAGATTGCCTGGCGGTCACTCATTCTTTGGGGTATGGGGTTACTCTCCCTTTGGACACAATATCCTGATAACATTCAGGGATCTCGTTACATTTTCCTGTACCCAGAGCAGACTGTTTCCTGGGACTTACTGCTGTTGCAATTAAAGCCACAGCCTGCTCTGCTGTGCTTTCCATCAGGGTCCCTTTTCCAGCACTGGGCAGGTGTGCCCTGATTAACCTTATAGGCTTTCCCCTAAGCTGCAACTGGACTCGCTCTGTGCACTTTTTGTTCCTCCACATGGGTCTTTATAGAAAGAGGGAGAGAGTTTTTCAATTCCTCAAGTAGAATCAACTCTCTGAGGTTTTCATACGTGGGCTGCACTTTAAGGGCCCTTAACCACTGGCCAAAAAACAGCTCCTTACTGCTTTCAAACTCGAGGTAAGTTTGATCAGCTTGTTACCGGAGGGTTCGGAATTTCTGGCAGTACGCTTCTGGTACTAGCTCATATGCCCCAATGATAGCATTTTTAGTCAATTCATAATTTAATGAACCAGCAACAGTGAATAAACCTTTTCCTGTTAGCTTGCTTTGTCGCTGGAGGATCCAGCTCTTTGCCGGCCATTTCAACTGTCTCGCAAGCTTTTCAAAAGTTACAAAAATGCTTCCACATCCCCCTCATTGAAACTTGGGATCAATTGGGAGAACTTTATGAGCTCAGCACATGGTCCTGAGTTAAGTGCAGTCTCCATATTGGCCATGCTTTCACTGGCCCCACACTGCCCCACCCCACCCCACCCCCAGCTAATTCAAGCCGCCGTAACTCCCTATCTTGCTGCTCCTTCTGGAAAATTCTCTCTCTTTCTTCCTGTCTTCCAATTCATGTTTCCTTTGTTCGAATTGTGTCCTAGCTAACATTACCTTGTCTGAGTCTGACTCCAACCCTGTCTCCGAATCTTCAGGTTCGAGTGAAAAATGGTTGGCCACAAGTCTTAGGATGTCGGATTTCTTACCTCTTGCACGGAAAGTAATCCCAAACTGCCCAGCCACATTTTTCAACTTTTCCACTTATAGGGCCTTTATCTTATCCCAAGTTACTTCATCCTGGCTTGGGAAAGTACTGGCCTCGGATGCGGAGATGTTAGTATTCTAGCAACACAAACCACAAGAAAACCTGTATTGATTTTTTTTTTGTTGGGATCAATTTGGTTTCTCACTTCCAATTTCTCGTTTGTCTGTGTACAATGCCAGACTAGAGCCCCCAAATTTCTGTTACGACCAGGTGAGGAAGGGGTCTCAGACTCCCCTTTTGCCCCTTCTCTGGGTTGACCACAGCAGGGTTTATCTTTTTTAACAGAGATTTAACTTACCACCTCAGTGAGCGCTTACTCCTGTTCCTCTAATATATTTGCAAATGAACCAATCAGACAGGTTTTCTTTCTTGAGTTTAAACAAGAAAGATGTAAGTTTATTAACCTTATCACTCTAAACCGGTTAAAATTACTAAAATACGCTATGCATCCATACCCACATTCACACAAGAGCCACACGCACGCACGCAAACACACACACACACACATACACACACATACACATACACACACACACATACACATACACACACACATACATATACACACACACACACACACACACACACACACACACACATAGATTACAGAGGGAAAAGCAGAGTTGGGAGGTTGGAATCGAGTCCTTTATAAATGGAATGTAAATACTGAGTCTCAGTCCCAGAGTTTTTAGTTGAAATTGCAGTCCTGAAGATCTCGCTGGGCCATGTGCACGGGTCAGGCTGGTTACTCAGGTTCTGGAAGGCAGGAGAGAGACTTTATCCTTGTCCCCCGGTTGCTGACTGTAAGGATCTGTAGACTTGTCTTCCACCAGACGCAGATTGAGGCTTCTCAGGATCTCTACTAGAGAGAGAGAGAGAGAGAGACAGAGACAGAGATGCTGTTCCCTTGCTGGATCCCAGTGACTGTCTGACTTCTGAGTCACCAATCACAAATCTCTTGAGTGGGCCAAGCAGTCATGTGATGTGACCACCACTTTATGTCTGAATCAGCATCTTCCGGAATGATCTTTGAAATTCAGGGCTCTCCTCCTAGCTGTTCAGACATACTTGGCAGGGGAGATTTGACTCTTTCAATGTCAATGGGTGTCGATGGCTTTTGATGACCCCTCATTGATAAGGTCATCCCAGATAAGTGAATCAGAGAGCACCCCATTGTTCTGACTAGCTGAGTAATCATATCTGTCTCCAGACTGATTCTTTGGTATTTCATATGCAAATTGTGCTTGGCCATCTGGGCTGCTAGCTGTTCAGTTTTTAAAAGTTATTTGTAACAATGTCCAGTACAAGTCTCAGGCCAAGTTCCATGCGATAAAACTAATATTTCCATTTGGCATGTGGGATTTCCATCACAGGGTTTTCAAATCTTCAATACTTAATCAATTTAACTTATCATGTGACATGTCTCCTGCTCTTCTGCATGAAATGCGTCCTTTTGTTTCTCGCACCCGAGAAAAGAAATGAATGATATGAGAAAACCTGTTTGTTCAATTTTCACAGTTTTAGAGATCCATTTTCCTCCCATTTCCAAATATTTTATTTAAGCAGTTCAGAATCCCAGCTTTGAGCCCCCATTTTGGTATGGACAGGTGGTAACTTGTGTGGGTGGCTTCCAATTTTCACCTCCCAACTGATTGCGATTGTGTTTTGTTAAAAATGGTGCATTTTTAGGGCCAAATAAACTGACAAACGATAGTTTTCTTGTAGGTTAAAAAAACACCTATTTTCTTTGGAACAATTCCTGAAATGGTCGCAACCTTCACCCACTCGCACATTCACACATACACAAGAATAGATAGAGAGAAAAAGGTCGGATGCATTTAAAGTCCAAGGTAATATAAAACTTTGTGGATTACAGAATGCTGTTGAATCATCTGGGGAGAAAAGTCTTCTTTTAAAGGTACAGGCCTGGTTGTCTGCTTGCTCTTTATTTATTTATTTAGAGATACAGCACTGAAACAGGCCCTTCGACCCACCGAGTCTGTGCTGACCGACAACCACCCATTTTATACTAATCCTACATTATCCCCATATTCCCTACCACATCCCCACCATTCTCCTACCACCTACCTACACTAGGGGCAATTTACCTATCAACCTGCAAGTCTTTGGCTGCGAGAGGAAACCGGAGCACCCGGCGGAAACCCACAGGGAGAACTTGCAAACTCCGCACAGGCAGTACCCAGAACTGAACCTGGGTCGCTGGAGCTGTGAGGCTGCGGTGCTAACCACTGCACCACCCTAAATGAACTTAATTCAATTAATTAATTAATTGAATTTAAATTCCACCAGCTGCCATGTTGGGATTTGAACCCATGTCCCCAGGACATTAGCCTGGACCTCTGGATTGCTAGTCCAGTGACATTACCACTACGCCACCATCTCTCCATTTTTTCTCTCCATCTTGCTGAGGTGTTGTACAGTTCTATTGGTTAAAACTCAGCCCAAGGTTGGTGGTGTGAATTTGGTTTACCTTCACAGATGGAGAGTCTTAAAGTCACTTTGTAATTTCTCTGCTGTAATGGTTGTTCAGTTCTTGCTCAGCAGGGTTCTGCTTAGCTGGATCTCTCTCTCAGCCTCTGGCTGGAAACTGGCTTTCGGTGGTCTTGTCTGGATCTTCCTCTCTCTCCAGAGGGCTACCAATTAAGGTCAAAATCCATCACATTTGACTTTCTGTTAGGTGGTGCATGGCCCTGTTCCCTGGTGTGAGCACACAATGGACCAGGATGTAGAAACCATGGCTATCTATTGACGTCTGAATGGGAATCATTCTGTTATAATGATGCTACTTAACTCATTCATTTTGGTTTGGGCTGTGAGTCAGTCTGTCTTCTGAACCTTTTGTTAGTTCATGCAGGTAGATAGGAGTCATCAATATGCAATGGGTTCTCCCAGAGCTATTTCAGATGAAGTTAACAAGTTTAACCCTCCACAGACGGAACTGTGTATTGTCAACACAAGAGGGGGTTCACGTGATCACTACTCCATATTGTCTGTGCAATAATTGTCCTTGTTCTTGTGGTTCAGTGTAAAAGTTGACTTTTTATTTTCATAATTCCTCCAATTCATTGTTTATTTCAACACAGCTCCTTCCAAGCATGTGAGGAGAGACTGAAGAAGCTGGCATTGTCCCCTTAGAGCAGAGAAGGTTGAGGGAGATTTAGTCGAGGGGTTTAAAAACATTGAGGAGTTTTGATAGCGTAAATCATGAGAAACTGTTTCCATTGGCAGGAGGGTGATATTTTCTTACAGAGTGAGTTCAGATGATCTGGAATGCAGTGACTGAAAGGCTGGTGGAAACAGATTCAATACCAACCATCAAAAGGGAATTGGATAAATACTTGAAGGGTAAATATTGCAGAACCATGGAGAAAGAGTAAAGGTGTGGGACGAATTAGATATCTCTCTCAAAGAACCAGCACAGGCATGATGGGGGAATGGCCTCCTGTGCTGTTTGATTTTATTTATAAAATAATGGATAGCTGGAAGTGAATTACAGCCTAGAATCTAATCGAGAGTTCTGGGGATTGAAAATCCTGTCCTGTTACACTGACAGTGGGATATTGCTCATCAGACACAGCGCTCTCTGATGACCTCAGGATTTAATACAGGATCAGCTCATTTACATACGGAACAACAAATAATATAATGGAGGTGTTTTAGATGATGGAAGTATTTAACAATTTCCTCTGGTGGGGGAATTACAGAACAAGGGAGCATAACCTTAGATTTATAGTTAGGCTGTTCAAGGGTTATGTCAGTAAGAACTTCACACAAAGGGTGACGAGACATTTCCTGCGACACTTGCTGAGACATTTGTTAATAAGACCTGCCTGTTTGAAGTCTGTGCCATGAAATTTATTCATGTAGTGTTGCCTCTTGTGGTGCTCTGCAGGCTGCCCTTGCTTCCCGGAGACAGGCAGTCCCACAGGTCACTACCTGTGTGACCCCATGCCCCGTTCTTCATTGATATGTGCGCAAGCAGCAGCATCCCCTGCCAGGGCCTGAACACGTTGAATTGGCACCATCCTGAAGACAACTGGCTGATGTAACGTCAGGATTCCAAATTTGAACAGCCCAGATCCTGGTAACGCTGAATTGTCCACTCCTGAGCAAAGAAGCAAGATGGACTCTACAGCAGCTCCCCTGCTCTGCTTCAAGTAGTGCAGTGGGATCTTTTACATCCACCTGAGAGCAGACAGGGCCTCGAGTTAACGTCTCACCCGAAAGACAGGACCTCCAACAGTGTAGCACTGCCTGAGTACTGGACTGGAGTGATTTTGTGCTGAAGCCTCTGGAATGGGCATTGAACAGACAGCTTTCTGATTGCAAAGTGAGAGTGCTACACACTAAGCCACAGCTCTCACTATAAAGGGTTAGCATAACTTCCCTGCTTTTGTAATCTATGTCACTATTTATAAAGCCCAGGATCCCATATAATTTTTAAAGACCATTATCCACTTCTCCTGCCACTAAGACAGATTTTTATATAGAAATGCCCAAGTCTCTTGTCCGAGCTGGAAGTGAATTACAGCCTAGAATCTAATCGAGAGTTTTGGGGACTGAAAATCCTGTCCTGTTGCACTGACAGTGGGACATTGCTGTTCAGACACAGCGCTCTCTACAGCCTCTTTAAAATTGTATTTTTTGTTATATTGCCTCTCCTCATTCTTCCTTCCAAAATGCATTATTGCACACTTCTCGGAATTAAATTTCATCTGCCATGTGTCTACCCATTTTACCAGTCTGTTTATGTCCTCCTGAATTCTTTACCATTCCCCTCATTTCTTTGTTTCGTGTCATCTGCAAACTTTGAAATTATGCCTTGTATACCAAAGTCCAGGTTATTACTTCATCAAAGAACTCAATCAAGTTGTCAGAAATTATTTGCCTTTAACAGATCTGTGCTGGCTGACATTTGTTAACCCATATTTTTCTAAGTGACAACTAGTTTTGTCTTAGATTATTGTCTGGAATAGTTTCTCCCCCACCCCACAGCCCCCAATCTACCCACTGACATTAGGCTGACTGGCCTGTAGTTATTAGGTTTATCCCTCTCCTCCTTTTTGAACAGGGGTGTAACATTTACAACCTGCCAGCCCTCTGGCATCACTCCCATATTGAAAGAGGATTGGACGATTGTAGCCACAGCTTCTGCTATTTCCATCCTTATCCCTCAGGAATCTAGGATGCTTCCCACATCTGGTCTGGGTGACTTTCCTACTTTGGACACTGCTAACCTTTCAAGTACTTCCTCTTTATCTCGTTTCTCCGAGTCAATTTCTCTACTACCTCCTCCATTACTGTGACACCGGCAGCTTCCTCCTATTTTGGGGAGAAATGTTCATTCAGTACCTCAGCCATGCCCTCTGCCTCCACACCATTTATTTTCTGGTCCCTAATCACCAGAACCTTTCCGCTGACTATCCATCTACTATGTTTAGAAAGGACTTTAGTGTTCCAGATGTTTATGCTTGTTGGAGGCCAATCATCTCAGGCCCAGATGCAGGAGATCCTCAGAGTAGTGTACCAGGTCCAACCATCTTCAGCTGCTTCATCAATGACCTTCTCTCCATCATAAGCTCTGAAGTGGGGATGATCCCTGATGATTGTGCAATGTTCAGCACCTTTTGTGACTCCTCAGAATCTGAAGCAGTTCAAGCCTGCATGTAGCAAGACATGGACAACATTCAGGCTTGGGCTGATAAGTGGAAAGTAACATTCGCACCACAGAATTGCCAGGCAATGACCATCTCCAACAAGAGAGAATCTAACCATCAGCCCTTGACATTCTACAGCATTACCATCGTTGAATACTCCACCATCAACATCCTGGAGGGATTCAGAAGAAACTTAACTGGACCAGCCATATAAATACTATGGCTACAAGAATAGATCAGAGATTGAGGGTGACAGTGGTTCAGTGGTGCTGTCACTGATGTAATAATCTAGAAGCCCAGGCTAATTCCCCTGGGGCATGTGTTCAAATCCCACCATAGCAGCTGGTGGAATTTAATTTCAAATAATTGAAAAGAATCTCAAAATAATTGCCACTTTCAAGAATGGTGCCATAAAACTATTATCACTTGCCATTAACAAAAACATTTGGTTCACTAATGTCCTTGTCTGGCCTATAGGTGACTGCAAACCCACAGCAATGTGGTTGACTCTGAACTGCCCTCTGAAATAGCCCAGCAAGTCACTCAATTGTCTGGGGCAATTAGGGATGGGGAACAAATGCTGGCCTTGCCAGTGATGCCCACAGGAATTTAAAAAAAACTTTATGTTACCCACTTATATTTTCTCATACATTCTCTTTGTCTTCTTTCCTTTTTCAGGTCTCCCAAACACTTTCAGTACTGACTCTCTATGTATAATGAATCAGACATTGATCATAAACCTTCTTTTCCTGTCCCATTTTAAACTCAATATCTTTATTCATCCAAGAAGCTGTAGTATTGGATGTTCTTCTTCCTTTCGCCATCCTAGGAATGTTTTTAGCCTGTACCTGAAATATCTCCTCATTAAAGGCCCCCATTGCTCACATTCTGTTTCACCTGTCTATCTTGGTTTTGAACCCATCAACTATAAACCATCTGAACCCGTCTGTTATATTCCAGCCTGTAACTCACTGTTATTTATCCATTATTTAATGTATAAACTACCCAAACCCCTCTGTTATATTCCAGCTTGTAACTCACTGTTATTTATCCATTATTCTATGTATAAACTACCCAAACCCCTCTGTTATATTCCAGCCTGTAACTCACTGTTATTTATCCATTATTCTATGTATAAACTACCCAAACCCCTCTGTTATATTCCAGCCTGTAACTCACTGTTATTTATCCATTATTTAATGTATAAACTACCCAAACCCCTCTGTTATATTCCAGCTTGTAACTCACTGTTATTTATCCATTATTCTATGTATAAACTACCCAAACCCCTCTGTTATATTCCAGCCTGTAACTCACTGTTATTTATCCATTATTCTATGTATAAACTACCCAAACCCCTCTGTTATATTCCAGCTTGTAACTCACTGTTATTTATCCATTATTCTATGTATAAACTACCCAAACCCCTCTGTTATATTCCAGCCTGTAACTCACTGTTATTTATCCATTATTCTATGTATAAACTACCCAAACCCCTCTGTTATATTCCAGCTTGTAACTCACTGTTATTTATCCATTATTCTATGTATAAACTACCCAAACCCCTCTGTTATATTCCAGCCTGTAACTCACTGTTATTTATCCATTATTCTATGTATAAACTACCCAAACCCCTCTGTTATATTCCAGCCTGTAACTCACTGTTATTTATCCATTATTTAATGTATAAACTACCCAAACCCCTCTGTTATATTCCAGCCTGTAACTCACTGTTATTTATCCATTATTTAATGTATAAACTACCCAAACCCCTCTGTTATATTCCAGCCTGTAACTCACTGTTATTTATCCATTATTCTATGTATAAACTACCCAAATCCCTCTGTTATATTCCAGCCTGTAACTCACTGTTATTTATCCATTATTTAATGTATAAACTACCCAAACCCCTCTGTTATATTCCAGCCTGTAACTCACTGTTATTTATCCATTATTCTATGTATAAACTACCCAAATCCCTCTGTTATATTCCAGCCTGTAACTCACTGTTATTTATCCATTATTTAATGTATAAACTACCCAAACCCCTCTGTTATATTCCAGCCTGTAACTCACCGTTATTTATCCATTATTCTATAAATTACCCAAATCCCTCTGTTATATTCCGGCCTGTAACTCACTGTTATTTATCCATTATTCTATGTATAAACTACCCAAATCCCTCTGTTATATTCCAGCCTGTAACTCACTGTTATTTATCCATTATTCTATGTATAAACTACCCAAACCCCTCTGTTATATTCCAGCCTGTAACTCACCGTTATTTATCCATTATTCTATAAATTACCCAAATCCCTCTGTTATATTCCGGCCTGTAACTCACTGTTATTTATCCATTATTCTATGTATAAACTACCCAAATCCCTCTGTTATATTCCAGCCTGTAACTCACTGTTATTTATCCATTATTCTATGTATAAACTACCCAAACCCCTCTGTTATATTCCAGCCTGTAACTCACTGTTATTTATCCATTATTCTATGTATAAACTACCCAAATCCCTCTGTTATATTCCAGCCTGTAACTCACTGTTATTTATCCATTATTCTATGTATAAACTACCCAAACCCCTCTGTCATATTCCAGCCTGTAACTCACTGTTATTTATCCATTATTTAATGTATAAACTACCCAAACCCCTCTGTTATATTCCAGCCTGTAACTCACTGTTATTTATCCATTATTCTATGTATAAACTACCCAAATCCCTCTGTTATATTCCAGCCTGTAACTCACTGTTATTTATCCATTATTTAATGTATAAACTACCCAAACCCCTCTGTTATATTCCAGCCTGTAACTCACTGTTATTTATCCATTATTCTATGTATAAACTACCCAAATCCCTCTGTTATATTCCAGCCTGTAACTCACTGTTATTTATCCATTATTTAATGTATAAACTACCCAAACCCCTCTGTTATATTCCAGCCTGTAACTCACTGTTATTTATCCATTATTCTATGTATAAACTACCCAAATCCCTCTGTTATATTCCAGCCTGTAACTCACTGTTATTTATCCATTATTCTATAAATTACCCAAATCCCTCTGTTATATTCCAGCCTGTAACTCACTGTTATTTATCCATTATTCTATGTATAAACTACCCAAACCCCTCTGTTATATTCCAGCCTGTAACTCACTGTTATTTATCCATTATTCTATGTATAAACTACCCAAATCCCTCTGTTATATTCCAGCCTGTAACTCACTGTTATTTATCCATTATTTAATGTATAAACTACCCAAACCCCTCTGTTATATTCCAGCCTGTAACTCACTGTTATTTATCCATTATTTAATGTATAAACTACCCAAATCCCTCTGTTATATTCCAGCCTGTAACTCACTGTTATTTATCCATTATTCTATGTATAAACTACCCAAACCCCTCTGTTATATTCCAGCCTGTAACTCACTGTTATTTATCCATTATTCTATGTATAAACTACCCAAATCCCTCTGTTATATTCCAGCTTGTAACTCACTGTTATTTATCCATTATTCTATGTATAAACTACCCAAACCCCTCTGTTATATTCCAGCCTGTAACTCACTGTTATTTATCCATTATTCTATGTATAAACTACCCAAACCCCTCTGTTATATTCCAGCCTGTAACTCACTGTTATTTATCCATTATTTAATGTATAAACTACCCAAACCCCTCTGTTATATTCCAGCCTGTAACTCACTGTTATTTATCCATTATTTAATGTATAAACTACCCAAATCCCTCTGTTATATTCCAGCTTGTAACTCACTGTTATTTATCCATTATTCTATGTATAAACTACCCAAACCCCTCTGTTATATTCCAGCCTGTAACTCACTGTTATTTATCCATTATTCTATGTATAAACTACCCAAATCCCTCTGTTATATTCCGGCCTGTAACTCACCGTTATTTATCCATTATTCTATAAATTACCCAAATCCCTCTGTTATATTCCGGCCTGTAACTCACTGGTATTTATCCATTATTCTATGTATAAACTACCCAAACCCCTCTGTTATATTCCAGCCTGTAACTCACTGTTATTTATCCATTATTCTATGTATAAACTACCCAAACCCCTCTGTTATATTCCAGCCTGTAACTCACTGTTATTTATCCATTATTTAATGTATAAACTACCCAAACCCCTCTGTTATATTCCAGCCTGTAACTCACCGTTATTTATCCATTATTCTATAAATTACCCAAATCCCTCTGTTATATTCCGGCCTGTAACTCACCGTTATTTATCCATTATTCTATAAATTACCCAAATCCCTCTGTTATATTCCAGCCTGTAACTCACTGTTATTTATCCATTATTCTATGTATAAACTACCCAAATCCCTCTGTTATATTCCAGCCTGTAACTCACCGTTATTTATCCATTATTCTATAAATTACCCAAATCCCTCTGTTATATTCCGGCCTGTAACTCACTGTTATTTATCCATTATTCTATGTATAAACTACCCAAACCCCTCTGTTATATTCCAGCCTGTAACTCACTGTTATTTATCCATTATTCTATGTATAAACTACCCAAACCCCTCTGTTATATTCCAGCCTGTAACTCACCATTATTTATCCATTATTCTATGTATAAACTACCCAAACCCCTCTGTTATATTCCAGCCTGTAACTCACTGTTATTTATCCATTATTCTATGTATAAACTACCCAAATCCCTCTGTTATATTCCAGCCTGTAACTCACCGTTATTTATCCATTATTCTATGTATAAACTACCCAAATCCCTCTGTTATATTCCAGCCTGTAACTCACTGTTATTTATCCATTATTCTATGTATAAACTACCCAAACCCCTCTGTTATATTCCAGCCTGTAACTCACTGTTATTTATCCATTATTCTATGTATAAACTACCCAAACCCCTCTGTTATATTCCAGCCTGTAACTCACTGTTATTTATCCATTATTCTATGTATAAACTACCCAAACCCCTCTGTTATATTCCAGCCTGTAACTCACTGTTATTTATCCATTATTCTATAAATTACCCAAACCCCTCTGTTATATTCCAGCCTGTAACTCACCGTTATTTATCCATTATTCTATAAATTACCCAAATCCCTCTGTTATATTCCGGCCTGTAACTCACTGTTATTTATCCATTATTCTATAAATTACCCAAATCCCTCTGTTATATTCCAGCCTGTAACTCACCGTTATTTATCCATTATTCTATAAATTACCCAAATCCCTCTGTTATATTCCGGCCTGTAACTCACTGTTATTTATCCATTATTCTATAAATTACCCAAATCCCTCTGTTATATTCCAGCCTGTAACTCACCGTTATTTATCCATTATTCTATAAATTACCCAAATCCCTCTGTTATATTCCGGCCTGTAACTCACTGTTATTTATCCATTATTCTATAAATTACCCAAATCCCTCTGTTATATTCCAGCCTGTAACTCACCGTTATTTATCCATTATTCTATAAATTACCCAAATCCCTCTGTTATATTCCAGCCTGTAACTCACCGTTATTTATCCATTATTCTATAAATTACCCAAATCCCTCTGTTATATTCCGGCCTGTAACTCACCGTTATTTATCCATTATTCTATAAATTACCCAAATCCCTCTGTTATATTCCAGCCTGTAACTCACCGTTATTTATCCATTATTCTATAAATTACCCAAACCCCTCTGTTATATTCCAGCCTGTAACTCACTGTTATTTATCCATTATTCTATGTATAAACTACCCAAACCCCTCTGTTATATTCTAGCCTGTAACTCACTCGTGTCTGATGTCTGTGTATAAACCATCCCAATCTGACCATATGATGTTATATCTGCTGTCACTAGATCACAATCAGTATATTATCTCACAGTTTGATTTTGAAACAGTATTCTCTGTCCCTGTGCTGTTTTAATATTCTCGCTCTCTCTCTCTCTCCACAGAGGTTTCTGCTAATGGTTGGACAATGAGCACTGCGGATGATGTGAGTGTTGAGGAAGGAGGGTCCGCTGTCTTGCCGTGTACTTTCACTCACCCACACCCTGATCAGACGGTCACCGGCTCTGTGATATGGTACAAAGGCCGTTACAATGTTATTTTTAAGTGTACATATTCTGGTCCGGGCCATTCACAGAGTGAGCTGTGTGAGAATGTGATACAGCAGGACGGCGGGAATCGATTCAGATTCGTGGGGAACTTCAGTAACAAAGATGTCTCAATAATGATGGAGCGGCTGATCCGGGCGGACAGCGGTCCTTATCAGTGTCGTGTGGAGCTCAATATTGGAAATATTAATGTACTGAAACTAACGAGTCTGAGAGTGGAAGGTGAGGAACAATGTTCAGGGGCTGCAGCTGCCCCGATAGCTCAATGGCTAAAGACTCCACCTGGTCTGGTCCTGAACCACATGGGTAAATAAACTCTCAGCAATCCCGGGATTTGAAAGGGGAATATTGCCCGGGATTCCTGCTCCTGATCACTCTCCAGACACTCCTGCTGGAAGGTGTCTTATTGGACATTGAATAAGACAATGGGCCAGCATGTGATGCTCTCCACAGTCAAATAGTCCATTGCCACTCATTGACCAGGCTTGTGCTGTAAGGAAGGCCATCTGGGTGAGATCAGTAATAATATTTTAGGATAATGAGCTATTTCAGTTTGGACATTGGGTAAGTGCAGCATGTCCATCTCAGTCTCAGTGCTGTAGGCCTGCAGTGTCCAGCTCAAAGCTGATTGGACCTGTTCCACCACTTCATATATTCTCAGTGGAGAATTGGCGGGTGGATCACAGGGAGACGATGTCAATTGGGTCATTGCTGCTCAGCTCACACTTCAGGGCAGTACCGAGGGAGTGCTGCACTGGCTGAGGTGCCATTAGCTGCACTTTAACCTTCCTCCGATGTTGCCCCGCACGTCGATTGAATCTTCTGGGCATTTCTGGGACCAATGGGAAATGATATTTAACCGAGACAAATGCAGTGTGATGCGGGTAGGTAGGATCAACACGGAATTCACTGAACATTTACAGGGAATAATACAGAAAGTGGCTGAGAGAGAAAAGGATCGAGACTGTTAATGTACACACATCACTCAAAATTCACAACCAATGCAGTGAAGCCATTGACAAAACAAACAGGGCATTGGGTTGTATTAACAAAACCATTCAGTACAAGTCAAACCACTTCCCACTTTCTGCTAGTCTGAGAAACGTCCCTGACCTCTTACCCTCTGTTTCCTGTTTTGTCACCATCTTTCAATCTGTTCTGCTACCCGGCCTCCTGAGCCCACAATCCCTGGGATCTCCACTGGCTGAGTACTACACTGGGCAATGCCTCTACCTACTGGACCACAGGGAGAGCTCAGAACTGAAATAAATTAAAGTTCTCATCAAGACCTGGATTTTGCTGCCTCACTGTGTGGTGGAGGGAGGTTCAATTGAAACATTTAAAAGGGAATTAGATTGAAATAAAGGAAGAATGTGCAGGGTTTTGGGGAGAAGGCGGGGGGAATAGCAGGAAGTGAATTGCTCTTTCGGTGAGCCGGTGCAGACATGTTGGGCTGAATGGTCTCCTTCTGCAGTGTAACAATTCTGTGATCTGTGAAGACACTGATCCATTCTAATGTCTGTCCTTTCCTCAGCTGCTAGTGGAAATGTCTCAGTGGTGACTGGGACCGAGGGAGCTTCAGTTACATTGCCCTGTATGTTCACACCCAGGAGTTACCGCACCCTGTCCACTGTTACATGGATGAGGAAGGAGCCCTACCAACACATAGTCACATTTAGAGCCCAATCAAATGGATCTTGGACAACTGCAAATGGTGGAAATCGGTACGAGCTCATCGGGAATCCAAAGGAGGGAAACGCCTCAACCAGGATAAACCAGCTGAGTGTGAATAACAATCACACTTACCTGTGTCTGGTGGAATACACATCATTGGACAATTATCAACATCTGATCCAGACTGAGACACAGCTGCAGGTTGTACATGGTAAGAAACCATTCCCACATTCTCCAGTGTATCGAGGTTGTACAGTGAGGGTGAGCAGTGTAATATAAAACACTCATCAGCTGTGGCTCAGTGGTTATCACTCTCACCTCTGAGTCAGTCGGTTGTGGGTTCAAGACACTCCAATGCAATACTGATGGAATGTGACACTGTTTAAGGTACTGTGTATGAGAAGAGATATTAAAGTAAGGCCTTATCTGGAAGAGTATGGGAGTTGACCTAATGTCCTGGTCAATACTTATCTCTGAACCAACATCATCAAACCATAGTCTGATAATTATCTCATTGCTGTTTATGGGATCTTGCTGTGTGCAAATTATCTGCTGTGTATCCTGCATTAAAACAGTGACTACACTTCAAAAACAAAGTTCTGTCATTCACTGACTTCCTGGCTGACCTGCATCTTAACTCCATTTAATGAACTTGTTTCTGGAACCCTTCCTACCCTTGTCTAACAAAATCTATCAATCTCAGTGTTGAAATTTTCAATACATTCCCAGCATCAATAGCTTTTCCAGGGAGAGTTTCAGATTTCCATTATCCTTTGTGTGAAGAAGTCCTTCCTGACATCACCCCAAACAGCCCAGCTCTAATTTGAAGGTTATGGCCCCTTGTTCTGGACTCTCCCACCAGAGGAAATAGTTTCTCTCTATCTGTCCGGTGCCAGGGATCGGGACATCGGCTCAGGGCTGGAGAGGAACTTGCAGTGGGAGGGGGAGGATCCAGTTGTCATCATCCCCATGGGTACCAACAACGTATTTATAGAACCAGGAAAAAGGTTCTGCAAAGCGAGTATGAGCAGCTAGAAGCTAAATTAAAAAGCAGGACCACAAAGGAAATAACCTCTGGGGTATTACCTGAGCCACGAGCATATTGGCGGAGGGTAAATAAGATTAGATAGTTAAATGCATCGCTCAAAGAGTGATGAGGGAGAACTGGGTTTTGATTTATGGGGCACTGGCACCTGTACTGGGGAATGTGGGAGCTGTACCGTTGGCACGGTCTTCATCTGAACCATGTTGGGACCAGTGTTCTGTTGAGTCATATAACTAGGGCAGTAGAGAGGGCTTTTACACTAAAAGGAAGGATGAATGAGAATGGACAGAGACTGCTTGAGTTGTGTACCTATCATAACCTCTGCATCACCAACTTGTTCTTTCACACTAAACCCTGTCACCAGGTTTCTTGGAGGCACCCAAGATCACGTCGTTGGCACCAGCTGGACCTCATCGTCACAAGGCGAGCCTCTCTAAACAGCGTTCAAATCACACGCAGCTTCCACAGTGCGGACTGCGACACCGACCACTCCCTGGTGTGCAGCAAAGTTAGACTCAAACCAAAAAAGCTGCATCACTCCAAGCAGTAGGGCCGCCCGCGCATCAACACGAGCAGAATTTCTTATCCACAGCTGTTACATAAGTTTCTAAATTCACTTGAAAAAGCCCTTCAAAACACTCCCTCAGGGGATGCAGAGACCAAGTGGGCCCACATCAGAGACACCATCTATGACTCAGCAATGACCACCTATGGCAAACGTGTGAAGCAGAATGCAGACTGGTTTCAATCTCACTTTGAAGAGCTGGAACCTGTCATAGCCGCTAAGTGCATTGCACTGCTGAACGACAAGAAAGCCCCCAGCGAGTTAACATCCGTAGCACTTAAAGCAGCCAGAAGCACTGCACAAAGAACAGTCAGGCGCTGCACAAATGACTACTGGCAACACCTATGCAGTCATATTCAGCTGGCCTCTGACACCGGAAACATCAGAGGAATGTTTGATGGCATTAAGAGAGCTTTTGGGCCAACCATCAAGAAGATCGCCCCCCCTCAAATCTAAATCAGGGGACACAATCACTGACCAAGGCAAGCAAATCGACCGCTGGGTTGAGCACTACCGAGAGCTGTACTCCAGGGAAAATGTTGTCACTGAGACCATCCTCAATGCAGCCCAGTCTCTGCCAGTCATGGATGAGCTGGATGTACAGCCATCAAAATCGGAACTCAGTGATGCCATTGATCCTTTAGCCAACGGAAAAGCCCCTGGGAAGGACGGCATTACCCCTGAAATAATCAAGAGTGCCAAGACTGCTATACTTTCAGCACTGTACAAACTGCTTTGCCTGTGCTGGGATGAGGGAGCAGTACCACATGACATGCGCGATGCCAATATCATCAACCTCTGTAAGAACAAAGGTGACCGCGGTGAATGCAACAACTACTGTGAAATCTCCCTGCTCAGCATAGTGGGTAAAGTCTTCGCTCGAGTTGCTTTAAACAGGCTCCAGAAGCTGGCTGAGCGTGTCTACCCTGAGGCACAGTGTGGTTTTCGAGCAGAGAGATCCACCACTGACATGCTGTTCTCCCTTCGTCAGATACAGGAGAAATGCCGTGAACAACAGATGCCCCTCTACGTTGCTGTCATTGATCTCACCAAAGCCTTTGACCTCATCAGCAGACGTGGTCTCTTCAGACTACTAGAAAAGATCGGATGTCCACCAAAGCTACTAAATATCATCACCTCATTCCATGACAATATGAAAGGCACAATTCAGCATAGCGGCGCCTCATCAGACCCCTTTCCTATCCTGAGTGGCGTGAAACAGGGCTGTGTTCTCGCACCCACACTGTTTGAGATCTTCTTCTCCCTGCTGCTCTCTCATGTGTTCAAGTCTTCAGAAGAAGGAATTTTCCTCCACGCAAGATCAGATGGCAGGTTGTTCAACCTTGCCCGTCTAAGAGCGAAGACCAAAGTACAGAAAGTCCTCATCAGGGAACTCCTCTTTGCTGACGATGCTGCTTTAACATCTCACACGGAAGAGTGCCTGCAGAGTTTCATTGACAGGTTTGCGGCTGCCTGCAATGAATTTGGCCTAACCATCAGCCTCAAGAAAACGAACATCATGGGACAGGACGTCAGAAATGCTCCATCCATCAATATCAGTGACCATGCTCTGGAAGTGGTTCAAGAGTTCACCTAGCTGGGCTCAACTATCACCAGTAACCTGTCTCTGGATGCAGAAATCAACAAGCGCATGGGAAAGGCTTCCACTGCTATGTCCAGACTGGCCAAGAGAGTGTGGGAAAATGGCGCACTGACACGGAACACAAAAGTCCGAGTGTATCAAGCCTGTATCCTCAGTACCTTGCTCTACAGCAGCGAGGCCTGGACAAAGTATGTCAGCCAAGAGCGACGTCTCAATTCATTCCATCTTCACTGCCTCCGGAGAATCCTTGGCATCAGGTGGCAGGACCGTATCTCCAACACAGAAGTGTTCGAGGCGGCCAACATCCCCAGCTTGTACACACTACTGAGTCAGCGGTACTTGAGATGGCTTGGCCATGTGAGCCGCATGGAAGATGGCAGGATCCCAAAGGACACATTGTACAGCGAGCTCGTCACTGGTATCAGACCCACCAGCTGTCCATGTCTCCGCTTTAAAGACGTCTGCAAACGCGACATGACGTCCTGTGACATTATTCACAAGTCGTGGGAGTCAGTTGCCAGTGATCGCCAGAGCTGGCGGGCAGCCATAAAGGCGGGGTAAAGCGTGGCGAGTCGAAGATACTGAGCAGTTGGCCGGAAAAAGAACAGAAGCGCAAGGGGAGAGCCAACTGTGTAACAGCCCTGACAACCAATTTTATCTGCAGCGCCTGTGGAAGAGTCTGTCACTCTAGAATTGGCCTTTACAGCCACTCCAGGCGCTGCTCCACAAACCACTGACCACCTCCAGGCGCTTACCCATTGTCTCTCGAGACAAGTAGGCCAAAGAGTGGGGGGAAGAGATCATGTGAGAGGAGATGTGGTAAATCAAATGAAAACGATAAGGTAATCGAGCAGAGTGGCGAATTAAGTAGTGATAACCAGAGTGCGGCAAGCTTAAGAGTGTACCAGCAGAGAAGACCAGAGATGGCAGAAATGGTATAAAGAGAGAGTTAAAGGCGCTGTATCTGAATGCACACAGCATTCGTAATGAACAGTTGCTACACTGTATGACAGAGTATACAGGAAGAAATAAATGGGGCCTGTAAGAAAGGTACTGCAATCACATGGGTGATTTTAATCTATATAGATTGGACGAATCAGATTGGCAAATGTTGCTTGAAAAATGAGTTCACAGAGTGTATTTCGGACAATTTCACAGAGCAGTACGTTCTGGAACCAACTAGGGAGCATGCTATTCTAGACCTGGTAATGTGCAATGAGACAGGATTGGTCATTAACCTCATGGTAAAGGAGCCTCTAGGTGACAGTGATTATAACATGAGAGAATTTCACATTCAGTTTGAAGGGGAGATGTGTGGGCCTAAGACGAGTGTTTAAACCTAAATAAAGGTAAATACAAGAGTATGCCAGCAAAAAATATAAAATCAGACTGTAAAAGCTTCTACAGGTACGTAAAAAGGAAAAAGACAAATGTGGGTCCATTACAGGCAGAGTAAGGACAATTTATAATGGGAATAGAGAAATGGCAGAGAAGCTAAATAATTATTTTGTGTCTGTCTTCCCTGAGGAAGATATAAGAAATTTCCCAGAATTAGAGATCCAAGGGGTTAGGGGGAATGAGGAATTGAAGGAAATTAGTATTAGTAAGAAGATTGTATTGGAGAAATTAATGGGGCTGAAGGTTGATAAGTCCCCGGGACCTGATATTCTACATCCCAGAGTGTTTAAAAAGGTAGCTATGGAGATAGTGGATGCATTGGTGATCATCTTCCAAAATTCTATAGATTCTGGAGCAATTCCTGCAGATTGGAAGGTTGCAAATGTCATCCCACTATTTAAGAAGGGAGGGAGAGAAAACAGGGAATTACAGACCTGTTAGCCTTACATCGGTCATTGGGAAAATGCTAGAATCTATTCTAAAGGATGTGATAAATGGACACTTGGATAATAATGATCTGATTGGGCATAGTCAACATGGATTTATGAATGGGAAATCATGTTTGATGAACCTGTTGAAGTTTTTTGAGGATGTTACTAACAGAATTGATAAAGCAGAGTGGTATACCTGGATTTTCAGAAGGCTTTTGATAAAGTCCCCCACAGGAGGTTGTTTAGCAAAATTAAAGCACATGGGATAGGAGGTAATCTACTGGCATGGATTTCTTTCTTTTTCTTTTTCTTTTGGGCCTCCTTATCTCGAGAGACAATGGATACGCGCCTGGAGGTGGTCAGTGGTTTGTGAAGCAGCGCCTGGAGTGGCTATAAAGGCCAATTCTGGAGTGACAGGCTCTTCCACAGGTGCTGCAGAGAAATTTGTTTGTTGGGGCTGTTGCACAGTTGGCTCTCCCCTTGCGCCTCTGTCTTTTTTCCTGCCAACTACTAAGTCTCTTCGACTCGCCACAATTTAGCCCTGTCTTTATGGCTGCCCGCCAGCTCTGGCGAATGCTGGCAACTGACTCCCACGACTTGTGATCAATGTCACACGATTTCATGTCGCGTTTGCAGACGTCTTTATAACGGAGACATGGACGGCCGGTGGGTCTGATACCAGTGGCGAGCTCGCTGTACAATGTGTCTTTGGGGATCCTGCCATCTTCCATGCGGCTCACATGGCCAAGCCATCTCAAGCGCCGCTGACTCAGTAGTGTGTATAAGCTGGGGGTGTTGGCCGCTTCAAGGACTTCTGTGTTGGAGATATAGTCCTGCCACCTGATGCCAAGTATTCTCCGAAGGCAGCGAAGATGGAATGAATTGAGACGTCGCTCTTGTCTGGCATACGTTGTCCAGGCCTCGCTGCCGTAGAGCAAGGTACTGAGGACACAGGCCTGATACACTCGGACTTTTGTGTTCCGTGTCAGTGCGCCATTTTCCCACACTCTCTTGGCCAGTCTGGACATAGCAGTGGAAGCCTTACCCATGCGCTTGTTGATTTCTGCATCTAGAGACAGGTTACTGGTGATAGTTGAGCCTAGGTAGGTGAACTCTTGAACCACTTCCAGAGCGTGGTCGCCAATATTGATGGATGGAGCATTTCTGACATCCTGCCCCATGATGTTCGTTTTCTTGAGGCTGATGGTTAGGCCAAATTCATTGCAGGCAGACGCAAACCTGTCGATGAGACTCTGCAGGCATTCTTCAGTGTGAGATGTTAAAGCAGCATCGTCAGCAAAGAGGAGTTCTCTGATGAGGACTTTCCGTACTTTGGACTTGGCTCTTAGACGGGCAAGGTTGAACAACCTGCCCCCTGATCTTGTGTGGAGGAAAATTCCTTCTTCAGAGGATTTGAACGCATGTGAAAGCAGCAGGGAGAAGAAAATCCCAAAAAGTGTGAAAAAAACTAATTGAAACCTACAAAATACTTAAAGGGATAGACAGAGTAGATGCAGCCATGATGTTTCCCCTGGGTGAGGAGTCTCGAACCAGGGGACACAATTTCAAAATAAGCGGGAAGCCACTTAGGACAGAAATGAGGAGAGATTTCTTTACTCAGAGGGTTGTGAATCGTTGGAATTCTCTACCCCAGAGGGCTGTGGAAGCTCAGTCATTGAGTGTGTTTAAAGCAGAGATTGACAGATTTCTAAATACCAATGACATAAGGGGATATGGGGATAATGTGGGAAAAATGCATTGAAGTGGATGATCAGCCATGATCATCTTGAATGGCAGGGCAGGCTGGATGGGCTGAATGGCCTACTCCTGCTCCTATGTTCCTATGAAGGCAGAGTTATCTAAAGTGAACTGGGAAACTAGGTTAAAAGGTAGGACAGTAGAGATGCAGTGGCAGACTTTTAGGGAGATATTTAATAACTCTCAGCAAAGATTTATTTGAGTGGAAAGAATGATTCTTTGAGAAACATGCATCATCCGTGGTTAAATAAGCAAGTTGAGGATAGTATCAAATGAAAGAAACACTGTATAAATCTGCAAAGGTTAGTGCTGTGTCAGAAGCTTGGACAGTCTGAGAGAGAACTAGCTGGTGATATAAAAACAGATTGTAAGGGTTTCTACATGTATTTAAATAAGAAAAGAGTAACTAAAGCTAGAATTGGTTCTCTAGAGTGTGAGTCTGGGTAATTGATCATGGTAAACAAGGAAATAGCGGAGGTGTTGAACAGGTATTTTGTATCTGTTTTCACTGCAGAAGACTGAGAAAACCTGCCAAAGATACTTGAAAATCAGGAGGTGAAAGGGAGGGAGAAATTTAAAACAATCACCATCACCAGGGAAAAGCTGCTGGGAAAACTATTAGGCCCAAAGGTTGACAACTCCCCAGGATCAGATGGTCTGCATCCTAGGGTCTTAAAAGAAGTGGCTGCAGACAGAGTAGAGGCTTTGTTTATAATCTTCCAAAATTCATAGATTCTGGAAGGGTCTGAGCGGATTGCAAAATAGCAAATGTAAAATCTTCATTCAAGAAAGGAGGGAGACAGGAAGCAGGAAACTATAGGCCAGTTCGTCTAACATATATCATAGGGAAATTGCTAGAATCCATTATTAAGGAGTTTATAGAAGGATACTTCGAAAATCATAATGGGATCTGACAGACTCAACATGGTTTTGTAAAAGGGAAATCATGTTTAACTAATTTATTAAAGTTCTTTGAGGAATTCACAAGCAAGGTGGATAAAGGGGAATCTGTAGTTGTGGTGTACTTGGACTTCCAAAAGGTATTTGATAAGGTGTCACATAAAAGGTTACTACACAAGATAAGAGCACATGGTGTAGGAAGTAACATATTAGCATGAATAAAAGACTAGTTAGTTAACATGAAGCAGAGAGTAGGGATAAATGGGTCTTTTTCAGGTTGACAAGATGTAACAAGTGGAGTGCCACAGGGTTCAGTGCGGGTGCCTCAACTATTTTAAATTTATGTCAATGAATTGGGGCGGCACAGTGGTTAGCACCGCAACTTCACAGCTCCAGGGACCCGGGTTCGATTCTGGGTACTGCCTGTGTGGAGTTTGCAAGTTCTCCCTGTGACCGCGTGGGTTTTCGCCGGGTGCTCCGGTTTCCTCCCACAGGTGATAGGTAAATTGGCCATTGTAAATTGCTCCTAGTGTAGGCAGGTGGTAGGGAATATGGGATTACTGTAGGGTTAGTCGGGACAGACTCAGTGGGCCAAAGGGCCTGTTTCAGTGCTGTATCGCTAAATAAAATATAAATAAAAAGAGACCAAATGTATGGTTGCTAAATTTGCCCAGGACACCAAGATAGGAAGTAAGCTGTCAAGAGGACATAAAGAGTTTACAAAAGGATATAAATAGATTAAGTGAGTGGGTAAAAATTTAGCAGATGGAGTATAATGTGGGAAAATGTGAACTTGTCCACTTTGACAGGAAGCTTAGAAAAGCGGTATACTATTTAAATGGAGAGAGATTGCAGAACCCGGTGGTACAGAGGGATCTGGGTGTCCTGGTACATGAGTCACAAAAGGTTAATATGCAGGTACAGCAAGTGATTAGGAAGGTAAATGGAACATTGATGTTTATTGCAAGGGAAATTGTGTGTCAAAGTGGGTAAGTTTTACTGCAGCTGGACAGGGCCTTGTGAGACCACATCTGGAGAACTGTGTGCAGTTTTGGTCTCCTTATTTGAAAAGGATATAATTGTGTTAGAAGCAGTTCAGAGACGGATCACTCGACTAATTCTGGGGATGGAGAGCTTATCTTATGAAGAAAGGTTGAACAGGTTGGGCCGAGACTTGTTGGAGGTTAGAACAATGAGAGGTGATCTTACTGAAACATATAGGTTCCTGAGGGGACGTGATAGAGTGTATACTGGGAGGGTGTTTTCTCTTGTGGGGGAGACGAGAACTAGGGGACACAGTTTAAGAATAAGAGCTCTCCCTTTTAAGATGGCGATGAGGAGAATTTCTTTTTCTCGAACGGTCATTAGTCTGTGGAATTCTGTTCCCCAGAAAGCAGTGGAGGCAGGGTCAATGAGTTTATTCAAAGCTGAGTTAGATGGATTTTTGATAGACAAGGGAGTCAAGGGTTATGGGGGGGGGCAGACAGGAAAGTGGAGTTAGGATCACAACCAGATCAGGAATAATCTTATCGAAAGGCGGAGCAGGCTCACAAGAACAAAAGAAATAGCAGCAGGAATAGACCATGTGACCCGTCAAGCCTGCTCCGCCATTCAATATGATCATGGCTGATCTTGGGCTTCAATTCCACTTTCCCGCCCAGCCTCAGTCTCAGCCTTAAATATATTCAGTGATGGAGCATCCGCAACCCTCTGGGGTAGAGAATTCCAAAGATTCACAACCCCTTGAGTGAAGTAATTTCTCATCTCAGTTGTCATACTGGGCCCCCCACCTGCCAAGAATGAGGCACATTAATTTCACCACACGGACATTAAATTTCAAATTGTTGTTGGGAAGAAGAGAAGGCCTGTGACAATGGGTTACCAGGCCCCTGGCTGGAAAGATATTTTTGGAACAAAGGAGCTATCCCCTGCTCCAATACAATCCACAAACAGATGTGGTCAGACCAGTTAGTCACATGACTAACCTGCTTGGTTGGCATCTCGATTTATTTCTGATTTGTACAGTTTTGAACTGAGAATCTGCAGAAAACTGTTTACTCCCAGACTGAAGAAGACCTCCTGTCTGTCTGTCTGCCTGCTCCCATCGCTTTCTCACCAGCTTCTGAATCCATTGAAGACACATGAACCCCAAGAGAGAAAAGTCTCCTACAGTGAACAAGGTTTAAGAAGAATACTGGGCCCCAATGAAAAGCAAGATCTGCTTACAAGCAAGGACTCTGCAGTGAGTTCGAAGACCTGTAACAAAAACTCTTCAGATATTGCTGTAAGCTTTTACGCTTTATTTCTTCTGCTCTTTTCTGTCCCTATCTGCATGTGTATACCACGTATGCATGCTAGCATGAGCGCGTCGTGCATCCATAGGCATTAACTGAATTAGAGTTTAAGTTTAATAAAATTTCACTTTTCTTCTTTAAACCTAAGAAAATCTGTTTGTGCTGGTTTCATTGCCTTATAATTGGAAAGCTGTGAACAAGAGTTCACCAAGGGAGAGCTAAAAACACAGTGTATTTGAAATAAAACCCTGTTACAGTAATACCAGGTGAAGGCCGAAAGGGAATCCTAGACCTCTTTCTCACCTGATCGTAACACAGTCCTTATCCTGAGACTGTGCCCCTGTTGTTACGAGGGTTTCCATTTTTTGTTATAACTTGAGAATCTATATTTTAAAAACTGAAAAGGATTCCATGGATGCTGGAATCTTCAAGAAGCTGAACTTTGGATGTTTTTTTATGGGAAGGTCAACAGAAGGTTGACCATTAAACAAATTTTACTGAAAAACATCGGTTTGCAAATAACCCAGCAGGGTGTTTGTGCTGTGACTCTGAAAAGGATGTTTACAAGGAAATGACAAACCAAGATTTCAGGTTGTCATACAGCCTGCCTCTGGAAAAGCTTTTGTTTCATTTTGAACTCTTAAGAAAGGCCAGTGGTTGTTTGGCCAAGAACAGAAAGAAATTTGCTTCCTGACCTGCCAGAAGAAAACAGCTCTCTCTTTAAAGAATTCCTGCATCAAGTTGTATTGTTGCCTCCCTGTATTTGAAGAAATCCTGAATATTTTCAGAAACCTTGCATCTTTGAAAGAACTTTGCATAGAATGTGCAAGAATTGAAACCTTTGTTACTGCACATCTGATGTAAGACTTATGCAATGCCTTCCGTAGCTGCATCTCTTGAAAACCTACCTAGACTGTTCATCAACATTGTTGGAAAGAACTGTTCTAGGACGATTCCCAGTGGCAGCCACCTATTCGCCTTTGGGACACCTCGCCAACACAGAGGACTTCCATACCTTCTCTTCAGTCTCAGTTTTTTATTCCTTCCAACTGTAACAGTTGTAAACAAAAATCATTTTTTCTCCCGGTTAACCGGTTGTTTATGTGAGTGTGTGAGGGCGAGGATAAAAATAAAGGGTTTTAATATTTCAATTCGTGCATATGTTTACTTCATTATTGGTTAAGACTTAGTTTATAATAAATGGATAATTTTGTTGTTTATTAAAAAATATCTGGTTGGTGTGCTTTATTCTGGAGTAAAATAGATTGGCTGTTTCAGTAAGTGGGAAAATTTAAATACATGTTGTGACCTGTGGAGAAGTGGGACTGAATTAACAGTGCACTCCTCCTGCCTCGGTTATAACATCTTGTTTTAGATTCCCCGCATGGCGGAAACAATCTCTCAGTGTCTACCCGATCCAGAACTTTCAGAATCATGTACATTTCAATGAGATGCCTCACATTTTTCGAAATTCCAGAGAATGTAGTCCCAATTTACACAGCCTTTCATCATAGGACAACCCCCTCATCCCAGGGACCAATTTAGTGAACCTTCGCTGCAACCTCTCCAATGCAAGTATATCCTTTTTTAAATGTGGAGACCAAAAATGCACACAGTGTTCCAGATGTGGTCTCACCAAATCCCTGTACAATTATAGCAAGACTTCTTTATTCCTGTACTCCAATCCCCTTGCAATAAAGGCCAACATGCCATTTGCCTTCCTAACTGCTTGCTGTACCTGCATGCTATCTTTTTATGCTCGAAGGGTGACAGTATTAAACCTTTTCATTGTAAATACAACAGTATTAACTTGTCACTGTAAATACTACTGTATTAATCCCTGTCACTGTAAGTTTTTTTATTAGAGTCATAGAAAGATACAGCACCGAAACAGGCCCTTCGGCCCACCGAGTCAGCACCGACCATCAACCACCCATTTATACTTATCCTACATTAACCCCATATTCCCTCTCACATCCCTACCTTCCCTCAATTCTCCTAACATCTACCTACACTGGAGGCAATTTTACAATGGCCAATTTACCTATCAACCCTCAAGTCTTTGGCTGTGGGAGGAAACCGGAGCACCCGGAGGAAGCCCACACGGTCACAGGGAGAACTTGCAAACTCCGCACAGGCAGTACCCAGAATTGAATTTCTACAGGATTAATCCCTGTCAGTGTAAGGAACTATATTATTCATACACTCCAATTGCCATTTTCATTCACAGTCCATACTCTTCGCTTAATTGAGGTCCATCACGATATTTCTGTCCTGCAATCGAGATTCACAATTATCCACAGACTTTGATTAATTGTCTCTGCATTGTTGGTCTCTCACCTTTGCTTGTCTCTAATTTGATTTCTTTCTCTTTCTGTTCAGCTGCAGAGACTTTCCCCATTGCGATATTGTGCATTCCACTTGGAGTGAAACTCCTCGCCCTTATAGTGATGTGGATTATTTTGTTGAGGGATAAATCCAGGTATGTAATATTGCTGGGAGACTCTTGTCTTTAAATGCCTGAAGCTTGATTCATGGGTGAGCTTTGGTGGTGATTCAAACACTTGAGCCATTCTGGTCGATGAACAACCACACAGTGCATGTCCAGCAGAGGTCGCTGGATCCCAGCAGGATCAGGAACTCTGGGCAATGTTTCCTTTCCCTATCCCAGTAGCTCTTGGACCAATTGGAGAGCCCCGACTGCAGCCCAGCTGGGATTGGCTAACTCAGCCCAGACATGGGATGGAAACTGGCCCCTTCCTGGTCTGTATGATTCAGCTCCTCACAGCAGGAACTTGCTGAGCTATCGGGGACCTGATTAAATCTCCCAGACCACCTGTATTCACTATTGTCTATTTTAATCTGCAAGGTTAAGCCCTCAGGGCATATTATGGTTCAAAACTGATTGAGTTGAATTTGATTGCAGTGCTGGGTTATTGACAGTCAGATTCCTGTTCACTTTCCAACCTCAGTCTTTCCCCAAGGCTTTCTGGAAAACACCAACCACTCACCTCAAGACCCGGAAAAAGAATAAAACACTCTGGGGATTGGCTGCTGTTCAGATGATGAGAATGATGGTTATCACAGTGTTGAAAATGATTCGCAGTTCCCTTTGACTCAGTTTTTGGTCACCTGTCCTCATATCTCCTCATGTGACTCGGTGTTCCATTTTGCCTGATTGTGTTCCTGTGAAGCACATGTTAAAAGTGCTATATAAATGCAAGTTTTTGTTCTTGCTATATAAACAAAGTGACTCCTGACATCGCAGCGGTCTGCTGACATAATCAGAGCGCTCCAAGCTGTGAACATGTGCAAACGGTCGCCTGCGCTGAGATGCTGCACATACTCAGCCTACGTCTTGCCAGGACTAACTGGTGCATGCGAAGGAAAACATTCTCCCCCCTCGCCCACTCACTCCCCACTCCTCGCTTCCAGCCACCCTGCTCTCCAGCTGCTCACTCCCCTCTTCCGCCCACCATCCTGCTCTCCAGCTGCTCACTCCCCTCTTCCGCCCACCATCCTGCTCTCCAGCTGCTCACTCCCCTCTTCCGCCCACCATCCTGCTCTCCAGCTGCTCACTCCCCTCTTCCGCCCACCATCCTGCTCTCCAGCTGCTCACTCCCCTCTTCCGCCCACCATCCTGCTCTCCAGCTGCTCACTCCCCTCTTCCGCCCACCATCCTGCTCTCCAGCTGCTCACTCCCCTCTTCCGCCCACCATCCTGCTCTCCAGCTGCTCATTCCCCTCTTCCGCCCACCATCCCACTCTCCGGCCGCTCACTCCCCGCTTTCCCCGGCCCATCCCGCTCTCCGCCGCTCACTCCCCGCTTTCCCCTCACCATCCCGCTCTCTGGCCACTCACCCCCCCACTTTCCCCACCCCCCCCATCCCTCCAGATGCTAGCTCCAAGGCCCGCTGCTTCCTTCCTCTCGGCTACTCGATCCCACATTCGATCGTTCCTCACCGCACTGCCCAGAGAAGCCAGGTGGGCCTGGAGGGGTGATGGAACGATATTGGAGTGAGTGGCCGAGAGGATGGAAGCGGCGCGGCCTGGAGCTAGTGTCTGGAGGGATGGTGGGGTAAGCGGGAAGTGAGCAACCGGAGAGTAGGAACCGGGGGAAGCGGGGAGTGAGCAGACGGAGAGTGGGATGGGGGGGAAGTGGGGAGTGAGCGGCTGGAAAGTGGGATGGGGGTGGAAGCGGGGAGTGAGCGGCCGGAGAGTGGGATGGGGGGGGGGAAAGTGGGGAGTGAGCGGCCGGAGAGTGGGATGGGGGGGGAAGCGGGGAGTGAGCGGCCGGAGAGTAAGATGGCGGGGGGGATACGGGGAGTGAGCGGCCAGAGAGTGAGATGGGGGGGGGGGGAAAGGGGGAGTGAGCGGCCAGAGAGTGAGATGGGCGGGAAAGCGGGGAGTCAGCGGCCGGAGAGTGGAATGGGGGGGGGAAGGGGGAGTGAGCGGCCGGAGAGTGGGATGGGGGTAGAAACGGGAAGTGAGCGGCTGGAGAGTGGGATGGGGGGGAAGCGGGGAGTGAGGGGCCGGAGAGTAGGATTTGGGGGAAGCGGGGAGTGAGCAGCCGGAGAGCTTGATCGGGTGTGGGGGCGAAGCAGGGATTGAGCGGCCGGAGAGCTTGATCCGGTGTGGGGGGGAAGCAGGGAGTGAGCAGCCGGAGAGCAGGATGGGGGGGGGGGCGGGGAAGTGGGGAGTGTGCAGCCGGAGAGTGGGATGGGGGGGGGGGAGCGGGGAGTGAGCGGCCGGAGAGCAGGATGGGGGGTGAAGCGGGAAGTGAGTGAGCGGACAGCGGGATGGCACTGAAACCTCACTGAATTACGGAGGGTGTGCAGCACTGTCAGAGGTGCTGTCCTTCTGAGAAAGTTTAAACAGTGCAACGTTCTCCGAGTATCAACCAAAACATGTCCATTGTCTGCTGTCATGTTTGCTTATGAAATGACAGTCACTGCTCCTAAAGTAATTCACTTTAGGTGAATTAAGATGACTAGCTACTAAATAACTGGCGCATGCGCAGGAGGGAGGGGAGACTGTTGGGGGTGGGATGGCGGTGGCAGCATGACAATATTTGAGTGGATCTTTGGGTTGAAGTTGTTTATCTGTGATAAACAGATAAACCATCATTAATCCTGGCAGCTGCCTGAACGTCGCAGACACTGATGTTACAGTGGAACAGGCTGCATTTTCGCATGTGCTAGTACTGCGCCACCTGATGGTTGCGTTGTCAGCAAACGCCGCCCTTTATAAATGCAAGTTGTTGTTCTTGCTGAAAACAGGAACAACAATCAGACCCATTGTGTCAGTGTTTAACACTGATAATCTAATCTGTTTTTAAATACATGGGGAATCCTATGTAAACAGCTGCAGGTTGTATATGGCGGTTCTGAAAATGCTCTTATTTTACTGTTAATATGGCTCATTTTATTTAATCTTGTTTTGTCCCCAGAAAGGAGCAGGACTGATCCATCGCAGGAGGCTGAGAAACTGAATGTTCAAACCGCAATATAAACCTGTTCCACTCGCCCTGCACTGAATCTCATCCAGCAATTTAAACTGGACTTGCTTTGGTCATCATTCACTGTGTGATCCTGGGTACTGAGTACAAAATTCTTCCTGTTAATCAGCTATTCAGCAAGGTTCTGCATCACACTGTGATGATCATTTAGACTTAGTGGGACAGTGTAACATGGGTGATAGCGAATCAACAGCCCGATTTAAATCCCTGACATTGGCTGGAATGGAAATAAAAATGGGGAGAGATATAAAACAGGCTGCTGATTGGCCGTTTTACACTATCACACAAAGTCCAGATGACCCCGTTACTCTGAATGGAATCTGAATGTGAACATTCTCAATATCAGTCTGTCTAAATGGCCAGGCTTTATTTATGGTGTAAACAGTGGGAGAGCTCATGGGGCAGAGGTGACTGTGAGTAGGACAGGTTTGAAACCCCAATTATTCCAGCTGCTTTGCTCAGGGAACTGGCTGCTGTTTCTAGCTCCTCGGCTGTGACGGGAGATTCTGCTGGAGGTCAGTCAGCTTTCAATAACTGATCTCAGAGTGAATCTGTGCTTTTACTGTCAGTCGATCAAAGTTACATGATGGAGCTGCAATGATTGTGAACACTGTACACAATCCTGGTAGCTCCATCATGTAACTTTCATGTGCTCTTGTGAAGTTCCTTTGGGACAATTCGCTACATTAAAGGTGTTATATAAATGCCAGTTATCGTTGTTGCTTCTACGAGGTGCTCTTAGTGGCTGGGAGCTTGGGCGGAGGAAGTCTGCTGAGCTTCAATTCAGACGGACACTGCGGATGGCACTCTGGGCCTCGAGGGCTGGGCTGGAGATTGCACCATTCGGCCTGGGCTGCAGCATTCTGGGCAGCAAGGGCACTGGCAGAGTGTTTGGGTTGGATGCAGGAATGCTGTCATCATGACAGGGAACAGCAGGCTCCTCTTCTATGGAGCCACTGCCGGTCTCCCAGTGCCTCAGGAACCCTCACCATCTGCTGGAGAACTGTTGCTGAACTGCTGCACTGATCTGGAATCCCATTTCAACAGTGGCACCCAGAGGTATATAATGGCAGCAGACTGAGACTCCAAGGCAGCAGTCTGTGCTGTGTTGGAAGCTCAGATTGGTAATCAGACGCTCCAACAGGTTGGGTTCCGCCTGGAATGAATGAGCTCCAAGATCTGTGCAAAGCCCTGTGCCAAGGTTGGGGACTGACTCCTCCACGCTCCTTGATATTGTGCCCAGGCTTTTGGGCAGGATTTCCAGTTTACCGAGTACTTTGTTGAGCACGCCCATCAGCCTTCATCTGTAGCCTGGCTCATCCAAACTCCTCACCTGAGTTGTGTGCAGCAGAACTGTCTGCAACCTTCCCTCCGGCGAGCTGGCACATATGGGATCCTCCCACCGCTCCCCCAACTCCACAGCTCCTTGTGCCCGTGTTCCCTCATCTATACTAGCGTCTGAAGTCCACAGAGAGTCAGTCTCTGAGCTGCGAGAGTGAAATCAAGCAACAGTACTTCATCATCATCCATCTCTTCTTCCTCCACTGGCTGAACAGATTCTTCTTTGTGGGAGCTGAAATGAAAAGGCGAAAGGGTTAAGGTTGTGATTTGGTGAGAGGAGTGAGAGTGCGCTGACACCAGCTGCAATGTTTCATTCAGTCTGAGTGGGATGGGGAAGAAGTGAGGACCGAGAAGGAAGATTAGGTTTACAGAAACCCTGATCATTGATCTCTCCAGCTTCACCAATCACCACAGCTTTAGTGATGCCCCTTCCCATTCCCAGTATTGCAAGAATTGTCTGTTCCAGTTTCCTGGTGCTGCCTCCTGTTATCCCGCACCTTCTCCCACAAGGAAGAGAAAGTTCGTTAATGAGTGTTCAGCAATATGTCTCAGTGATGTGGCTGTGTGTGTGTGTGTGTGTGTGTGTGTGTATCTGTGTGTGTGTATCTGTGTGTGTATCTGTGTGTGTGTATCTGTATGTGTGGTGTGTGTGTGTCTCTGTTTGTATATCTGTGTGTGTGGTGTGTGTGTATCTGTGTTGTGTGTGTGTCTGTGTGTGTGTATCTGTTTGTATATCTGTGTGTGTAGATTGTGTGTCTGTGTGTGTGTGTATCTGTGTGTATCTGTGTCTGTTTGTATATCTGTATGTGTGGTGTGTGTGTATCTGTGTTGTGTGTGTGTCTGTGTGTGTGTATCTGTTTGTATATCTGTGTGTGTAGATTGTGTGTCTGTGTGTGTGTGTATCTGTGTGTATCTGTGTCTGTATATCTGTGTGTGTGGTGTGTGTGTCTGTGTGTGTGTATCTGTTTGTATATCTGTGTGTAGATTGTGTGTCTGTGTGTGTTTGTGTGTGTGTGTGTGTATCTGTGTTGTGTGTATCTGTCTGTGTGGTGTGTTTGTATATGTGTGTGTATCTGTTTGTATATCTGTGTGTGTGGTGTGTGTGTATCTGTTTGTATATCTGTGTGTGGTGTGTGTATCTGTGCGTGTTTGTGTGTGTGTGTGTGTGTGTGTATCTGTTTGTATATCTGTGTGTGTGGTGTGTGTGTGTATCTGTGTATGTGTGTATCTGTGTGTGTGTATCTGTTTGTATATCTGTGTGTGTGTGTGTGTGTATCTGTTTGTGCGTCTGTGTGGGTGTGTATCTCTGTGTGTGTCTGTGTATGTATGTGTGTGTATCTGTTTGTATATCTGTATGTGTGGTGTGTGTGTTTCTCTGTTTGTATATCTGTGTGTGTGGTGTGTGTGTATCTGTGTTGTGTGTGTGTCTGTGTGTGTGTATCTGTTTGTATATCTGTGTGTGTCTGTGTGTGTGTATCTGTGTGTGTAGATTGTGTGTCTGTGTGTAGATTGTGTGTCTGTGTGTGTTTGTGTGTGTGTATCTGTGTTGTGTGTGTGTGTATCTGTCTGTGTGGTGTGTTTGTATATGTGTGTGTGTGGTGTGTGTGTGGTGTGTGTGTATCTGTTTGTATATCTGTGTGTGGTGTGTGTATCTGTGCGTGTTTGTGTGTATCTGTTTGTATATCTGTGTGTGTGGTGTGTGTGTGTATCTGTGTATGTGTGTATCTGTGTGTGTGTATCTGTTTGTATATCTGTGTGTGTGTGTGTATCTGTTTGTGCGTCTGTGTGGGTGTGTATCTCTGTGTGTGTCTGTGTATGTATGTGTGTGTATCTGTTTGTATATCTGTGTATGCGTCTGTGTGTGGTGTGAGTTATGGGTGTAACCTTTTCTACAATGCTGAGTGTGAGAGTGTGATGTCAAGCCTGTTCATTGAAGTGTTCAGTACTGAGTAATAGAAATTGTGGGTAAGTGGGGGATAGGGATGATGTTAATTCAGCCACTGATGTGGCTAGAAGTGCAGCTGTCATTTGAAGTTTGATCTTAACTCAACAACTCTTGTCAGATAATTGAACTTCATCGACACTGTATCCAGGTACATGGCTCCACATTCCTTGTGTTTAGCTCCTCTGTAATCTCCTCCCCTTGCTTCCTCAGCATGTGCTATGAAGTTTCCCTTCTCCTCAGGGATAGAGGATGCCCCATTCCTTCTCCTGAGGATATCCCTCCTCCACCTCCAGACCACCCATTTCTCCTCAGGGATGGAGAATGTCCCTCCTCCACCTCCACCTCCAGCCCACCCACTTCCTCTCAGGGATAGAGGATGTCCTTCCTCCACCTCCAGACCACCCACTTCCTCTCAGGGATAGAGGATGTCCCTCCTCCACCTCCAGACCACCCACTTCCTCTCAGGGATAGAGGATGTCCCTCCTCCACCTCCAGACCACCCACTTCCTCTCAGGGATAGAGGATGTCCCTCCTCCACCTCCAGACCACCCACTTCCTCTCAGGGATAGAGGATGTCCCTCCTCCTCTCCATTTCCGACACCAAGGCCTCCAGTGCAGCATCAGGGAAACTTTATGTCCGCACTCTCCCAGGCTCAGACATTTGTGATAGGTTTCATTCCACTTCCTCACACCACATCCAGAAGACCAATCCACCTCCTCTTTAAGAGGTACTGACTATCTTTAAATGGTGTGGGTTACTGGTATAGTAATTGAATATTGAATTGTGTTCAGGTGATGGGCATTAACTGGGGATTCACTTGTCTTTACATAGGAGCAGACTGAAACTGTGGTAATGGGGATCAGGAGGTGCATGCTTGTAAAACGTATCTTGGTAAATAAAAGCTTACAATTGCGTAAGGTTTGGGCTCCAGTTCTATCCTTCAGGACCCAGCTTTCTGGAACACAAGAATGTGTATTTGTGCAGCACAATCTACGGATGTGGGTTATTTGTCGAACGCCATCCCAACACTCCTCCTCCTCCCCGCTAATCAATTTATCCCCCATAGAGGTTGATGGACATTCTGACAATACTGGAAGCTGATGCAGCATCTGTCCTTCTCACTTGATGCTGTGGTTTGTCCCTCTTTTTTCCAACAGTTATATAAATATCCCTAGTCTGTTAGTCAGCAACACTTTGCTCTCTTTTTCAAATCAACATGAAGAGACTTCCAGTTAGCTAGTAAATTCAGGAAGATTTATAAACTGATTGTGGGCAGGTTTCGCAGGAGGTGAAGGAACGCTTTGAGCAACTTCTGTATTTCAGTTTCATGAGACAAGAAGCAGAGTGAGAAGGACGAAATACTGAAGAGTTGGCGATGGGTTCTCTCTACGTTTGGCTTTCCGCTGTCTTATTGTCGGTCTCGGTACGGAGTTACAGAAGGTGCTTTCGAATAATAACTGTTCAAATTCATTTTGTTGTTAAAGTCATTGAATGGTTACAGCACAGAAGGAGGCAGTTCAGCCCACCGTGTCTGTGCTGGCTCGCTGCATGAGCAACTCAGCTAGTCCCACTCCCTTGTCCCGTTCCCGTAGCTTTGTAAATATTTTCTCTTCGGGTGTTTAGCATTCACTGTGTGATCCTGATACAGAGTACAAAGTTCTTCATGTTAAACAACTCTTCAGCTCGTCTCTGATCACACACTCATTTCAAATGGAATCTGAAAATGATCTTTCCCAACCTAAGTCTGTATAAATGCAGGTGGTTATAAATTCTGGTGCAGCCATTTCGGGAAAGCGGGGACCTCAAGCTACTGCCCTGTGTTAATGCTGAGTCCTGAGACTCTCCCAATATTCAGCCTTAAGGTTCTCTATAATGGAGCAGGTGAGGTACAAACAGCAGCTGTACTGAGGAACCTGAGGGAGTGACCGCGGCCCGCGTATCCAGTAGTGACCTCAGTCCATGTATCCAATGGTGACCACAGCCATGTATCCAATAGTGACCACAATCCACGTATCCAATAGTGACCTCAGTCCACGTATCCAATGGTGACCACAGCCCACGTATCCAATAGTGACCACAGCCCACGTATCCAATAGTGACCCAGTAATAATCTCTGGTTGGACCTATTCCTGCTGTTACAACCTCAAGCTCAAGACAAAGCCCCCAATCAAAATATATGATTCTGATTGCAGTGGGAGAAACATACTTCCGTCCCTCTACAGATCGCCTAACATATCACTTTAAACTTTCCAAATTAAAGAAAACCAGAGCCAAACTGACCATCTATTAACTGCCGAATGAGGCTAACCAAACCAGGTGTCTTTAGATCAACAAATTAACTGTTTCATTAGAAAAAATAAATTCTTAAAACACTAAGATATAAACAACATTTAAAATAGAAAAAAGTATTCTCCTTGCAGATTTACCCTCCTGCCAAAGTGGAATCTTCCAATGTGGAACTGACCGAGGTTGGTTGAAGTCCTCACAGTCGTCCAATGGGGATAGAAAAAATGTCCAACATCCAAAACATCAACTCATCTTTCATCCGGTGATGGCCTCAGCCAATCAACAACTCGCAAGCACTTCAATTAATCAATTTATTTTAGAATTTTGAGGGGTGAAAAAGTGATCAGTCTAAAATTCACCTTCCTTCAGTTTAAATTACCAGAGATCTCTGTTCCAATCATGCTGGTCCAGCTGTCTGTCTTAGAACAGTCTATTTCAAAATAAAAAGCCAGTTCAAACAGTTAATCACAACAATGTATATTTAGCCTCAGTTTCTGAGTGGCTGTATCTGGGGCAACCATGATGCACATTTGAAGCTAGCTGTTCCACTCTGTAGGGTTGTATCCAACGGCAACTAAAATGCATCTTTTGACTCACAGTCCCCGGAACCTGTTGCCTTAAAGTTGGCCTGATCCTTTTACAGCCTTAAAGGCACACCGCAAACTTCCCAGAAAAGAAAACAAACTACAGGATCATAACACTGGCGATTTGTGACATTTGGCCAGTTGCGCATCCACTTTAGTCAAGTGTTGTTGGTTAGGAAAGGCCAAGTAAAATATTTCAATATTTCAGTTTTTGTTTTGTAGAATGCAACAATTTTAGGGCCAAGAATTAAAGCAGAATTTATAAATCAAACGCTAACTGGGTAACCCAATTCCTGAGTTTTCTTTGGGGGGGGGGAGGTGTTACTGCTCAACCTTTTCTCTCTACCAGAGGTACCAGAGGGAACCAACCCATGTTCAATCCTTTTCTCGCTCACATTCTTGACATTTAACTCACATTCCTGGTGTTTTCCCCTTACATTCCTGGGCTGTAATTTTAGGTCACCCCCACCATCGAGCAGGGTGGTGGCAGGGCCGCTCCTGACACCTTCCTGCCCCCCTGCAATTTTATGTGGGGTGGTGGTGAGAAACAGCCCACCCATCCAGGCCAATTAACTGCCACTTAAGGGCCTCCTCCCACCGCCACTATTATTTTACAGCAAAGGCCCCAAGCACACTGCCAGCCAAAAGCTGGCTGCGTTATTATGGGCTGGAAAGGGAGTTCTCCTGATTGGGCACCTTGTGCCCCACAGAGGGCCCCCCCCACGACCCAACTCCACAACACTTCCCCCTCACCGCCCCCTACCCAACTGCCTCGTCGGGGCCTGGCTGATTGTCCCTGATGAGTCCCCAAAAACTGACTTTAATTCCGGGCACAGACTTCCTCGTGCTTCCGCTGGCTGGGTGTAGTCTCAGCTGTGGCCACCACTCCCAGTGACGCTGCTGGGACTACAGCCGATTGGCTGGCAGCTCCATTAGGCGGGACTTCCTGCCTAAAGCAGGTCGAAGTCCTGCCCGGGGCCAATTAAGGGCTTGGGAAGTGAAAAATCCTGGCTTTGCTCCCCCCGGGCAGCCACCCCCAACTTTTCGGCCGGTGGGTGGGGCCTCCCGTCCAACATAAAATTCCGGCCTTGATGTTTTTCCTTCGCGTTACTAGCGTTTACGGGTGTGACGGGAGATTCTGCTGGAGGTCAGTCAGCTTTCAATAACTGATCTCAGAGTGAATCTGTGCTTTTACTGTCAGTCGATCAAAGTTACATGATGGAGCTGCAATGATTGTGAACAGTGCAATAAATAATTCTTTGTGTATGTACTTTGGCTCCTCCTTAGCATCGCCTTTTACTACATTTCATAGAATCATACAGCACAGAAGGAGGCCATTCGGCCAATTGTGCCTGTACTACCTCCTTGAAAGAGAGTTCCAATTAGTTCGACTCAACTGCTCTTTCCCCATAACCCTGCAAAGTCTTCCCTTTCAAATATTTATCCAATTCCCTTTTGAAAGTTACTATTGAATCAGGCAGAACATTCCAGATCAGAACTCACTGTGTAAAAAATGTCTCCTCTTGTCACAGATCAGGCAGCATCTGTGGAGTGAGAAACAGAGTTAACATTACTATTGAATCCGCTTCCACTGCCCTTTCAGGCAGTGCATTCCAGATCACAACAACTCGCTGTGTAAAATAACTGTCTCCTCATCTCACTTCTGCTTCTGGTTCTTTCTTAGCTCTGTGTCCTTTGGTCACTGAACACTTGAGAACCAATTTTGGGATGTGGTAGCCCTGGTAAGGCCAGCATTTATTGCCCATTCTAATATGAATAGGAAGGGAATAGAGGTTTATGGGCCCCGGAAGTGCAGAAGGTGTTAGTTTCGGCAGGCATCAAGATCGGCGCAGGCTTGGAGGGCCGAATGGCCTGTTCCTGTGCTGTACTGTTCTTTTTTTTTAGAGATACAGCACTGAAACAGGCCCTTCGGCCCACCGAGTCTGTGCCGACCATCAACCACCCATTTTATACTAATGCTACACTAATCCCATATTCCTACCACATCCCCACCTGTCCCTATATTTCCCTACCACCTACCTATACTAGGGGCAATTTATAATGGCCAATTTACCTACCAACCTGCAAGTCTTTTGGCTGTGGGAGGAAACCGGAGCACCCGGAGAAAACCCACGCAGACACAGGGAGAACTTGCAAACTCCACACAGGCAGTACCCAGAATTGAACCCAGGTCGCTGGAGCTGTGAGGCTGCGGTGCTAACCACTGCGCCACTGTGCCGCCGCTCTTTGTACCCTTGAGAAGGTGGTGGTGGGTCATGTGGGTTCTCTTGTTGAATCACTGCAGGCTGTGTGGTGATGGTCCTCCCACAATGCTGTCAGGGTAGGAGTTTGAGGAGTTTGACCCAGAGACAATGAAGGAACAACATTTGGATGGAGTGTGACTTAGAGGAGAACGTGGAAGTGATGGTGTTTCCATGTACCTCCTGCCCTTGTTCTTCTAGCTCGTGGCTTTGGGAGGTGCTGCTGAAGAAGCTTTGGTGAGTTGTCCATTCGATATTACACGTTGTAGCTACAATTTGCCAGTGATGGAGGGAGTGAATGTTTAACGAATGTAATTGAGATAAATTTATATCCCATCAGGTCAGTATTTGATAGGACTGTGTAGAAGGAGCGCTACTCTCTATCGAACCCGTGCAGTACCTGCTGTGATGTTTGATGGGACAGAGTACAGGAAGCTAGCTGTTCCGTGCAGTGCTATCGACGGATGTGGGTTAATCGTCATCCCCACACCCAATCTCCCCATGAATTAATTTAAAGTTTGCTGGACATTCTGATAACAATACTGAAAGCTAATGCAGCATCTTTCATTCTCACGTGATGCTGTGGTTTGCGCCTCTTGTTTGCCAACAGTTATATCAATGCCACACCTCTGCTGTGAGGCCTATCTGGAACCTCTGTTGCTGCGTTTCTTGGAAAGCCTACCCAAACTGATCTTCAACATCGTCTAGAAAGAACTGTTCTGGGAAGATCCCAGTGACAGCTGTCTGGATGCATTTGGGACTCCAAAACAAAGGACATCTTTCCATATCTTCTCTTTTTTTAGTTCATTCATTGGATGTGGTGTCAAGCTTCTTGAGTGTTGTTGGAGCTGCACTCATCCAGGCAAATGGAGAGTATTCCATCACACTCCTGACTTGTGCCTTGTCGTTGGTGGACAAGCTTTGGGGAGTCAGGAGGATTCCGAGCCTCTGACCTGCTCTTTTAGCCATGGTAGTTATATGGCCACTCCAGTTCAGTTTCTGGTCAATGATAACCCCAGATTGTTGATAGTGCGGGATTCAGCAATCGTAATGCCATTGAATGTCAACGGGAGATGTTGGAGGTCTCTGTTTTTGGAGATTGTAATTGCCTGGCGTTTGTGTGGTGGGAATGTTACTTGCCACTTATCAGCCCAAGCTTGGATATTGTCCAGGTTTTGCTGCATTTCTACACAGACTGCTTCAGTATCCGAGGAATCGCGAATGGTGCTGAACATTGTGCATTCATCAGCAAGCATCCCAACTTCTGACCTTATGACTGAAGGAAGGTCATTGATGAAGCTGCTGAAGGTGGTTGGGCCTAGGACATTACCCTGCAGAACACATGCAGTGCTGTCCTGGGACTGAGATGCTTGACCTCCAACAACCGCAACCATCTTCCTTTGTGCTCGGTAGGACTCCAGCTAGTGGAGAGTTCTCCCTCTGATTCCCGTTGACCTCAGTTTTGCTAGGGCTCCTTGATGCCATACCTGGTCAAATGCTGCCTTGATGTCAAGAGCAGTCACTCTCACCTCACCTCTGTAGTTCAGCTCTTTTGCCCATTTTTGAACCAAAAGGTCAGGAACTGAGTGACTCTGGCAGAACCTAAACTGAGCATCAGTGAGCAGGTTATTGCGAAACAAGTGCCAATTGATAACACTGTCGACGACACCTTCCATTACTTTACTGATGATTAAGAGTAGACTGATAGGGTGGTAATTAGCCGGGTTGGATTTGTCCTGATTTTCCTGTACAGGACATATCTGGGAAATTTTCCACATTGCAGGGTCGATGCCAGTGTTGAAGCTGTACTGGAACAGTTTGGCTCGGGGCACGGCAAGTTCTGGAGAACAAGTCTTCAGTACTTTTGCCAGAATGTTGTCAGGTCCCGTAGCCTTTGCAGTATCCAGTGCCTTCAGTTGTTACTTGATATCACCTGGAGTGAATCAAATTGGCTGAAGACTGGCACCTATGATGCTGGGGACCTCAGGAAAAGGCTGAGATGTCTTTAGACTTATCTTTTGCACTGATGTGTTGGGCTCCCCCATCATTGAGGATGGGATATTTGTGGAGCTACCTCCTCCACTTAGTTGTTTAATTGTCTGCCACCATTATTCACGACTTGATGTGGCAGGACTGCAGAGCTTAGATCTGTTCTGTTGGTTGTGGGATTGCCTAGCTCTGTCTATCACATGCTGCTTACACTGTTTGGCACACGTAGTCCTGTAGTCCTGTGTTGTAGCTTCACCAGGTTGACACCTCATTTTGAGGTATGCCTGGCTCTCCACTCTACTTTGAACTTGCTATATGTGCATGCTAACTTTCTGCATTCCTTGTGCAAGTACATCCAAGTCTCTCTGAACATCAACATTTCAAAATTTCTCACCTTTTACAAAATATTCTGCATTTCAGTTCTTACTACCAAAGTGAATAACCTCACCCTTCCCCACTTTGTACTCCATCTGCCACCTTGTTGCCCACTCACTTTACCTGTCCATATCTCTTTGCGGCCTCATCCTCACAGCTTGCATTGCCAGCTAGCTTTGTACCATCACCAAACTTAGATACATTGCTCTCAGTCTCGTAATCTAAGTCATTAATATAAATTGTAAATAGCTGAGGCCCTAGCACTGATCCTTTTGGCACTCCACTAGTTACAGTCTGCCAACTTGAAACTGCCCTGTTGATCCCTGCTCTCTGCTTTCTGTCTGTTAACCAATCATCTGCCATGCTAATATTACCCCCAACTCCATGCAGCTTTATCTCATGTATTAGCTCTTTGTGTGGCAACTTATTGAATGCCTTTTGGAAATACAAGAATACTACACCTACCATCTAACCCCGATAATCTTCGATTCCCTTGCCTAACAAGAATCTATCTACCCCCGCCTTAAACTTATTCAATGACCCTGCCTCTACCACCTTCTGAGGCAGAGAGTTCCAAAGTCGCACAACCCTCAGAGAAAATATTTCTCCTCATCTCTGTCCTAAAAGGGTGACTCCTAAATTTAAAACAGTTCCCCCCTAGTTCTGGACACAAGAGGAAACATCCTTTCTACACCCACCTTGTCAAGATCATTCTGGATCTTATATACTTCAATCACGTCTCCCCTCACTCTTCTAAACTCCATTGAAAACAAGCCCAGTCTGTCCAACCTTTCCTCATAAGACAACCTACTCATTCCAGATATCTATTTTGTAAATCTCCTCTGAACCACCTCCAACGCATTCACATCCTTCCTTAAATAAGGAGACCAAAACTGCATACAGTTTTCTCGATATGGTCTCACCAATGCCCTGTGTAACTGAAGCGTAACATCCTTACTTTTATTTTCAATTTCTCTCGTAATAAAGGATAGCATTTCATTAGCCTTCTTTATTACTTGCTGTACCTGTGTACTAACGTTTTGTGATTCATGCACGAGAATACTGTCAGGCAAACCCCACCTGCCCCTCCACCCTCACCTGCCAAGACTGAGGCACACATTATTCTGCCACATGAACATTAAAACTTAAAATTGCAAGCTCCTGACTGGAAAGACATTTGCACGATAACAGATAGTGTTGGAACAAGAGACAAAGGACCATGCCCTGACCCATTCAACCAACAATGGACTTTTGATTACCAGATGTTGATGGTGAGGGGAGCTCGCATTCCAGGTGCTAAGATAGCAGAATCCACAAATGCAGAAGTGGTCAGACCAGTTTTAGTCACATGATTAGCTGGCTGTTGAAATTTGAACTTCCAACAAAGGATTTGAACTCTGAAGGCTGTTAGCTCCTGGACTAAAAAGACATGTCTGCCTGTCCATCTCCTTCCCATGGAACTGAATCTTGTGAAAACATGTGAACCACAAACTTTTCTTCTCTTTTCTGCCCCTATCTGCATGTGTATGTCGCATGTGCATGCTAGCCTGGGCGCATCGTATATCCATAGGCGTGAACTTTATTAGAGATTAAGTAAGTTTAATAAATTTCACTTTTCTTCTTTAAGCCAAAGAAAGCCTGTTTGTGCTCATTTCTTTGCCTTATAATTGGAAAGTTGTGAACAAGGATTCACAAAAGGGGAGCTCAAAACAGAGTGTGTTTAAAATTCAACCCTGTTACAATAAGACCAGGTGAAGATAGTAACAGACCTCTAGACATCTTTCTCACCTGGTCGTAACAGAAATTGGGTGCTAGCATCAGGAATTTTACCCACAGACGAACGAGTGAAATTGGAAGTGAGAAGCCAAATTTTTCCCAATCAAAACGAGCAAAGATCAATACAGGTTTTCTTGTGATTGTGTGCTATTGAATATTAACATGTCTGCAACTGAAGTGAGTAGCTCTCCAAGCCAGGGTAAAGTAATTTGCGATAGGTTAAAAGCACTGTCTATGAAGGAGTTGAGGAAAATGGCCGAGCAGTGTGGAATCACAGTAGGTGGCAAGGATAGGAAGCCTGAACTCCTAAGGCTAGTGGCCCACCATTTTTCTCTCGAATTAGGAGATGCAGAAGCAGTGTTAGAAACAGAATCTGACAGGGTATTGTTTGCAAAGATACAATTGTTTAGTTTAGTTTAGAGATACAGCACTGAAACAGGCCCTTCGGCCCACCGAGTCTGTGCCGACCATCAACGACCCATTTAAACTAATCCTATTCCTACCACATCCTCACCTGTCCCTATGCTTCCCTACCACCTACCTATACTGGGTAGCAAACTGGCAAGCAATTTATAATGGCCAATTTACCTATCAACCTGCAAGTCTTTGGCATGTGGGAGGAAACCGGAGCACCCGGAGGAAACCCACGCAGACACAGGGAGAACTTGCAAACTCCACACAGGCAGTACCCAGAATTGAACCCGGGTCACTGGAGCTGTGAGGCTGCGGTGCTAACCACTGCACCACTAACCACTGCGCCACTGTGCCGCCCTTGGACCAGAGGAGACTTGAATTTGAGGAAAGGGAGAGAAAGAAAGAGAGAGCCTTTCAGAAGGAATGTGAAGAAATAGAGAGAGAGGCAAGAGAGAAAGAAAGACAGGAGAAGAAATGAGGAAGAGAGAGAGAGAGAGCGAGAGAGAAAGAATATTCCGGAAAGAATCCGAAGAAAGAGAGTTGAAGCGGCTTGAGTGATGGAGTAACCCCAGTGAAAGAATGGCCAATATGGAGGAGCATATTTCAGGGCTGGGTACAGGATTGCTAAAACGCATTCAGTTAATTCCACAATTCAATGAGGAAGATGTGGAAGTATTTTTTGTGTCGTTTGAGAAACTGGCAAGTGAACTAAAATGGCCATCTGAGACCTGGTCTCTCTTATCGCAAAGCAAACTAACTGGAAAAGCCCATGAGGTTTATTCCTTGTTGCCAGATGAGAGTTCATTAAATTATGAAGTGACCAAAAATGCTATCCTCTGGTCATATGAATTAGTACCCGAAGCCTTTCGCCAAAAGTTTAGAACCCTCAAAAAGCAAGCCAATCAAACTTATCTGGAGTTTGAAAGAAGCAAGCAGCTGGCTTTTGACCAATGGCTGAGTTCTTTAAAAATCCAGCTCAGCTATGAGACTCTCAGAGAAGTAATCCAGTTAGAGGAATTTAAAAACTCTCTCCCATTCTCAATAAAGACCCATGTAGAGGAGCAGTGGGTTCAGAGAGCCCGGCAAGCGGCCGTTCTGACCGATGAGTTTGCTTTAATTTATAAGTCGGTTTCCCAGGGAGAACCTTTCTTAATCACCCCCACAAATCCGAAAAGGACAAAGGGTGGGAAGGTGATAGAAGCCCAGACAGTCCTGGGAGAGAAAGGAAAGCAGGAGACACAGGGGGCCCTCCTCCAGCAAAAAAGGAAGGTGCAGTGAGCAAGAGTGAGACCCGAAGATCTGTGTGCTTCCATTGTAATAAAGCAGGGCATTTAAACGCTGACTGCTGGAAACTAAAGGGGAAACCGGGAGGGTTAATCAGGGCACATCCACTCAATGACCTGATGCAAAGCACAGCAGAACAAGCTGTGGCTTTTACGAAAGACCAACCCCCGCATAAGACAGCAGTTTGACTGGCCAAAACTCCACAAAGAGGTGGTGGAGTACTGCAAGAATTGCCACATGTTCCAGGTTGAGGGGAAACCCCAAGCTACAGTGAAACCTGCAGCCCTAAATCCTGTACTGGTGTTAGGAGGACCCACCAGCAGAGGGCTGGTGAACTGTAAGGGACCCCAAATGAGAACAAAAGGAGGCAGGAAGGCACACGGCTGGCAAAAGTTTAGAAAGAGAAAGGGAAAAAGTGACCAACAGGGCAGGTTAAAGGAAGTCCAGGAAGAATCCTGGATGAAAACCTCTGCTGTCTGGTCAACCAACCCCGATAAATGTGAATGACTAGACCCCACAACCTCCTATGTAAATGTAGATTCCAGAAGCACCCCACCAGCACTGCTAACAGCATTTACAGGAACCTGTAGAGACCAAAAGACCTCTAGGGGGCACAGAAACCGTGAGGGTGATGCCTCATCTCGTCGAAGTGACACAGGCGAGTGCAGTTAAGTCTGCAGAAATACCTGCAGGTAGGAGTGTCCCCAGAGAACAAAGGAGAGAGTAACAAAGGCTCCTCCCCCACAGTCAGAGGAAAAGGGAACCACCCATCCCCTGAAGTCAAAAGTCTTTGCAAGACTCAGATAATTCAGGATTGACCCGCCCACAACTAACTCTCCTGAGAAAAAAAGGGGGAAATTAAAACAGCCCTGGCATCCAGTAAAGACCATTTTTATTAGTCATAGAGTCTTACAGCATAGAAACAGGCTCTTAGGCCCACCGCGTCCATGCCGACCATAATGCCTATCTATACTAATCCCACCTGCCTGCATTAATTCCATATCACTCTATGCCTCGCTCATTCAAGTACCTGTCCAGATGCCTCTTAAATGTCGCTACTGTTCCTGCCTCCACCACCTCCTCAGGCAGCTCATTCCAGATACCCACTATTCTTTGTGTGAAATATTTACCCCTTTGATCCCCTTTAAACCTCCTCCCTCTCACCTTAAATCTATGCCCTCCAGTTGTCAGTCACCCCTACCATGGGAAACAGACTCTGGCTATCTACCCTATCTATGCCTCTCATAATTTTATATACCTCTATCATGTTCCCTCTCAGCCTCCTTCGCTCCAGGGAAAACAGACACAGCCTGTCCAATCTCTCTTTATAATTCAAGCCCTCCAAACTTGGCAACATCTTTGTGAATCTTTTCTGCACCCTCTCTAGCTGAATCACATCTTTCCTGTAGTGCGGCGACCAGAACTGCACACAGTACTCCAAATGCGGCCTAACCAACGTTATGTACAACTGTAACATGACGTCCCAACTCTTGTACTCAATGCCTCGGCCGATGAAGGCAAGCATGCCATACGCCTTCTTCACCACCCTGTCTACCTGTGTTGCCACTTTCAGGGAACTATGTACTTGCACCCCAAGGTCTCTCTGCTCAACAACACTCCTCAGGGCCCTGCCATTCACTGTATATGTCCTGCCCTGGTTTAACTTCCCAAAATACATCACTTCACACTTGTCTGCATTAAATTCCATTTGCCACTCCCTTGCCCTCTTTCCCAGTTGGTCTATATCCTGTTGTAACCTTAGACAACCTTCTTCACTGTCCACTACTCACCAATTTTGGTGTCATCTGCAAACTTACTAATCATGCCCCCTACATTCACATCCAAATCATTAATATATATGACAAACAACAGAGGGCCCCGCACCGATCCTTGCGGCACACCACTGGTCATCGGCCTCCAATCTGAAAAACAACCCTCCACTACCACCCTCTGCCTCCTATCACTAAGCCAATTTTGTATCCAATTTGCTAGCTCACCCTGGATCCCATGCGGGACCTTGTCAAAGGCCTTGCTAAAGTCCATGTGGATAACGTCCATCGCCCTGCCCTCGTCAATCCTCTTGGTCACCTCCTTGAAAAACTCAATCAAATTCGTGAGACATGATTTCCCACACACAAAGCCATGCTGACTATCCCTAATCAGACCATGCCTTTCCAGATGCATATAAATCCTGTCTCTCAGAATCCCTTCCAATAACTTTCCCACCACTGATGTAAGGCTCACCGGCCTGTAGTTCCCTGGTTTATCCCTGCTGCCCTTCTTAAATAAAGGCACAACATTAGCTATCCTAATAGCCTAATTAACTATCCTAATTGACTATCCTATTAACTATAGGCTTTAAGAAGGGATATGAATGAGAGAAATGCATGGTTTTTCTTTCTGTATCTTATATTTCTCTCAAACCCTGCCATTTTTGTTCAAATCACACTTCATTCCCCTGGATGTGGAGGTGTCAGGCAAGCCCACCCACCACCTCCCCCACCCCCCCCCCCCCCACCCCCACCCCATCCTCCCCACCCACCTGCAAGAATGAGGAAAATTAATTCTGCCACATGAACATTGATTTTAAACTATTGCTGGTGAATCAAGTGCAGGGGGCAGCGTACCATCCTGGAATCACGTCTGCGACTACAGAAACGCCTGTTTGTTCCCCTAACTATAGAATCCCCAGTTGCTATTGCTTTTCTGATCTTCCTCCCCACCCCTGTACAGATGAGCCACCCTTTGGGCCATGGTCTTGGTACTGGCTGTACTTCCCCGATGGACCATTGGCCTCACCAGTATTCGGAACTGGACACTGGTTGGAGATCAAGATGCTCTCAGCAGATTCGTGCAATACCTGCTGCATCCTCCTTGTCCATCTGGCTGTTGCCCAATCGTTGCTACCTTCTCTCTCCTAAGCTGTGGGGCGACTGCATCCAGAAACGTGCTTTCCTCAAAACTCACAGTCTAGCAAAACAGCACGCTGACGGGAGCTGCTTTTCCAGCTCTGAAATTCAGAGCTCGAGCTCCTCCAGCTGATGACCCTTGCTGCACATGTGATTGTCCAGGACAGGAGAAGAGTCCTGCAGTTCCCACATGGAACAGGATGAGCATTTCATGGGACTGAGGTGCACTACCATGTCTTTCTTTATTGTACTATTAACTAACTTATCAGAAATAAATATAAGACCAAAAGAAATAGTCACCAGCTACTCACTGATCAGCTTATTCTCTTATGCTGATGTTGCTTTAGGTTTTTTGTAACTCGCTCCCAGACACTCACTCTCCCCAGAGTGGGAGCATTATATATTTGGGCAGTGGCTGAACCCGAGACACTACACATGTAGTGTCTCCCACCCGCCCTCCTCCTCTAACCAAAAAAAAAGGACTCTGGTGTGTTGATAAGGTAAGCTTTTTTATTTCTTCTGTATTGTGTGATTGGTTAAAAATCTACTTTCTTTTTTTGATTTATCTATTAATTGGTTATTTGAAAAAGACCATAGCAGAGAAGTATCAGAAAGTATTTAACTCATAAATTTATATAAAGTAATAAAGTAATTAACTAAGTAGAAATGGCTGGGCAGGTGATGTGCTGTAGCTGTATGATGTGGGAGCTGGCTGTCCCCATTGTGAACGGCAGGGACCACATCTGCAGCAAGTGTTGGTTGCTGGAAGAACTCCGGCTCAGAGTTGATGATCTGGAATCTGAGCTTCAAACACTACGGCACATCCGGGAGGGGGAGAGTTACCTGGACGTTTTGTTTCAGGAGGCAGTCACACCTGGTAGATTAAGTAATTCAAATTCAGTTAGTGATCAGGGACAACAGGGTGTGATTGCAAGTGAGGCAGGTAGGGGGATCCTGAGTTCAGGAGTGGAGGAGCCTCAGCCTTTGACCTTATCCAACAGGTACGAGATACTTGCTCCCTGTCTGGATGAGGAAAAGGGCTGCGGGGAGGATGAGCCAACTGACCATGGCACCATGGTGCAGAAGGCCATTCAAGAGGGGGGAGCAAAAAGACAAGTGGTAGTTTTTGGAGATTCTATAATTAGGGGGATAGATAGTATCCTTTGCAAGCCGGATCGGGAGTCCCGCATGGTGTGTTGCCTGCCCGGTGCCAGGGTGCAGGACATCTCTGACCGGCTTGAAAGGATATTGGAGCGGGAGGGGGAGGATCCAGTTGTTGTGGTCCACATTGGGACTAACAACATAGGCAAGGCTAGGATGGAGGACCTGTTTGGGGATTATAAAGCACTGGGAGCGAAATTAAGGAACAGGTCCTCGAGGGTCATAATTTCCGGATTACTGCCCGAGCCACGTGCAAATTGGCTTAGGGATAAGAATACTAGGGAAGTAAACAGGTGGCTAAGGGAGTGGTGTGGGAAAGAGGGGTTCCATTTCATGGGGCATTGGCATCAGTTTTGGAACCGGGGGGGATCTGTACCGATGGGACGGTCTCCACTTGAACTGATCTGGAACCAGTGTTCTAGTGAAACGGATAAATAGGGTGGTCTCTAGGACTTTAAACTAGTGACTCAGGGGGCAGGGAAAGGGAAAACGACAGGGAGTATGATGGTAAATAAAAAGGTAAGCAGCAGGTTAACGTGTGCAGGAGGGTTTAAGTTCAAGGCAGACTATGAAAGAAGCAGAAAGGAAGGATAACTCAGGAGTTATTATTAGAGATGTTGGAAATCATGAGGGTAAGAAAGCTAGCATAAAGGCACTTTACCTGAATGCTCGTAGCATTCGTAACAAGGTTGATGAGTTAACGGCACAAATCATCACGAATAAATATGATTTGGTAGCCATTACGGAGACATGGTTACAGGTTGGTCACGACTGGGAGTTAAATATCCAGGCGTACCAGACTATTCGGAAGGACAGACAGGAAGGTAAGGGAGGTGGTGTAGCTCTGATATTCAAGGACGACATCAGGGCAGTGCTGAGAGATGATATAGGTTCTATGGAGAATGAGGTTGAATCAATTTGGGTGGAAATTAGAAACTCTAAGAAGAAAAAGTCATTGATAGGCGTAGTCTATAGGCCACCAAATAATATCACATTGGGGCGGGCAATAAACAAAGAAATAACTAATGCCTGTAAAAATGGTACGGCAATTATCATGGGGGATTTTAATCTACATGTAGATTGGTCGAACCAGCTCAGTCAGGGTAGCCTTGAGGAGGAATTCGTTGAGTGTATCCGTGATAGTTTTCTTGAACAGTATGTAATGGAACCGACGAGGGAGCAAGCTATCCTAGATCTAGTCCTGTGTGATGAGACAGGAATAATTAATGACCTCATAGTTAGGGATCCTCTTGGAAGGAGTGATCACAGTATGGTTGAATTTAGAATACAAATGGAGAGTGTGAAGATAAAATCCAATACCAGGGTCCTGCGCTTGAACAAGGGGGACTACAATAGAATGAGGGAGGACTTGGCTAAAGTAGACTGGAAACAAAGATTTTATGGTGGGACAGTTGACGAGCAGTGGAGGACTTTCAAAGCAATTTTTCAAAGTGCTCAGCTAAAGTATATTCCAGTGAAAAGGAAGGACTGGAAGAAAAGGGGTAATATGCCATGGGTGTCTAAGGAAATAAGGGAGGCTATCAAATTGAAAGAGAAGGCATACAAAGTGGCCAAAAGCAGCTTGAAACTAGAAGATTGGGAAAACTTTAAAGGTCAACAGAAAGCCACAAAAAGAGCTATAAAGAAAAGTAAGATAGAACATGAGAAAAAACTAGCACAGAATATAAAGACAGATAGCAAAAGTTTCTATAAATATATAAAACGAAAAAGAGTGGCTAAAGTAAACGTTGGTCCTTTAGAGGATGAGAAGGGGAATTTAGTTATGGGATATGATGAAATGGCCGAGGCATTAAACAGGTATTTTGTATCGGTCTTCACAGTGGAGGACATTAATAACATGCCAGTAATTGACAAAGAGACGAACGTAGGTGAGGACCTGGAAACAATCATTATTACGGAAGAGGTAGTGTTGGGCCAGCTAATGGAGCTAAGGATTGATAAGTCTCCTGGCCCTAATGGAATGTCCCAGCTGATTGGAAAACAGCAGATGTGACGCCACTGTTTAAAAAGGGAGGTAGACAAAAGATGGGGAATTATAGACCGGTTAGCTTAACCTCTGCAGTGGGGAAGATGCTTGAGTCTATTATCAAGGAAGAAATAGCAGGGCATCTCGATAGAAATTGTCCCGTTGGGCAGACGCAGCATGGGTTCATGAAGGGCAGGTCATGCTTGACAAATCTTTTGGAATTCTATGATGACATTACGAGCAAGGTGGACAATGGGGACCCAGTGGATGTGGTGTACCTAGATTTCCAAAAGGCCTTAGACAAGGTGCCGCACAAGAGGCTGCTGCATAAGATAATGATGCATGGCGTCAGGGGTAAAGTATTAGCATGGATAGAGGATTGGTTGACTAACAGGAAGCAGAGAGTGGGGATAAATGAGTGCTATTCTGGTTGGCAATCAGTCACTAGTGGTGTGCCTCAGGGATCGGTGTTGGGACCGCAATTATTTACAATTTATATAGATGATTTGGAGTTGGGGACCACGTGTAGGGTGTCAAAGTTTGCAGATGACACTAAGATGAGTGGCAGAGCAAAGTATGCAGATGACTGTGAAACTTTGCAGAGGAACATAGATACATTGAGTGAGTGGGCAAAGGTCTGGCAGACGGAATACAATGTTAATAAATGTGAAGTCATTCATTTCGGTAGGAGTAACAGTAAAAACGATTATTACTTGAATGGTAAAAAGTTGCAGCATGCTACTATGCAGAGGGACCTGGGTGTCCTTGTGCATGAATCGCAGAAGGTTGGTCTGCAGGTACAGCAAGTAATTAGGAAGGCAAATGGAATTTTGTCCTTCATTGCTAAAGGGATTGAGTTTAAAAGCAGAGAGGTTATGTTGCAGCTGTATAAGGTACTGGTGAGGCCGCACCTGGAGTACTGTGTGCAGTTTTGGTCTCCTTACTTGAGAAAGGATATACTGGCACTGGAGAGGGTGCAGAGGAGGTTCACTAGGTTGATTCCAGAGTTGAGGGGGTTGGCTTATGAGGAGAGACTGAGTAGATTGGGATTATATTCATTGGAATTCAGAAGAATGAGGGGGGATCTTACAGAAACATATAAAATCATGAAGGGAATAGATAAGATACAAGTAGAGAGGATGTTTCCACTGGCAGGTGAAGCTAGGACAAGAGGGCATAGCCTCAAGATTAGAGGGAGCAGATTTAGGACTGAATTAAGAAGGAACTTCTTCACCCAGAGGGTTGCTAATCTGTGGAATTCCTTGCCCAGTGAAGTAGTTGACGCTTCTCCAGTAAACGTTTTTAAAGCTAAGGTAAATATCTTTTTGAACAATAAAGGAATTAAGGGATACGGTGGGAGCGCGGGTAAGTGGATCTGAGTCCACGAAAAGATCAGCCATGATCTTATTGAATCGCAGAGCAGGCTTAAGTGGCCGGACGGCCTACTCCTGCTCCTAGTTCTGATGATCTTATGATCTTATTACTCTGTATCTTGCCCGTTTTTTTCATCTCTATTTTTATAATATGGCCTTTATGCCCCAGGACCCTTTTATATATTTTATGTCGAGGTGGCCTTTATTTTTCTGGCCCCCTTTATATACATTTTATAAAAATAACTTTATTAAAAAAAGATAAATAAAACAAAACTCAAATTAAAATGCCATTCTCGGCATCAATTATGCACTCCAGCCCCGACAGTGCTCACCGGTCGTGGAAGGCCTCAAGCGTACCGGCGGACGCCGCATGCTCCTTCTCCGGGGACAACTGGGCACGAACGTAACTGCGGAAGAGGGGCAGGCAATCAGGGAGGACGGACCCCCCGATGACCCGCAGCCTGGAAATGTGAATTGCCACCTTGGCCAGGCCCAGGAGCAGACCAATGAGGAGATCCTCCTCCCGGCCCACGCCCCTCCGCATCGGGTGCCCAAAGATCAGGAGCGTGGGGCTGAAGTGCAACCAAAACCTGAGGAGCAGCCCCTTCAAATACTCAAACAGGGGCTGCAACCTCGCACACTCCATATACACGTGGAAAACGGACTCATCCGGACCGCAGAATTTACAGGCGGCCTGGGAGTCCGTGAACCTACTTAAAAGTCTATAGCACGGGACTGCCCTGTGCAACACCCTCCACCCGAGGCCCCCAATGTAAAGGAGGATTCCCGCATAGAGAGACCTCCATCGGGGTTTCCCCTTGCTGCCAGATGGCAACACGGACTGCCAGGGCGTGTCTGACCAGCTGATGAGGGCGAGGAAGTGGAGAGTGAGCAGGAGCAGCCCGCACAGGAAACCCCTCCCCCCCAATTGGAATGACCCGGAGGGCATTTCCGATGAGCAGTTCCGGCCAAGCCCCCTCGTCACCCGCAGTGAGGGGCGTCCTGGGGGCTTCAGCTACTTATTCGGCCGTCGGTCCATCCCTGGGGCCGGCCCACCAGACAGCCAGTTTTTAAGCAGGCGGAGATCGCCCCTCTTCGGCAGCAGGACGATGACCACCCTGCGCCACGAGACGGGCATCTCCCCGGTCGCCAGGCTTTCCCCCAGGACCCGCGCGTAATCGTCCCTCAGGACGTCCCAGAATGCCCTGAGGAACTCCACGGTCAGCCCGTCCAGCCCTGGGAATTTGCCCCTCGAGAGCTGGTGGAGGGCGCCAGTCAGCTCCGCCAACGTGAGCGGAGCCTCCAATCCTTTGGCGCCCTCCGGGCTGACCTGCGGCTGGTCCTCCCACAAAACTCTGCGCGCGTCCTCGCTGGACGGATCCGGAGAGAACAACGCACTGTAATAAGTACGGACCAGGAGGTCCATTCCCTCTGGATCTGTGACGGAGGATCCGTTGTCAGCCAGCAGCTCAGCGAGCTGCTTACGGACATCCCGCCATTTTTCCAGCGAGTAGAAGAAGGGTGAGGCGTTGTCCAAATCTTCCAGGATCTGGATCCTCGACCTCACGTATGCGCCTCGGGACCCTATGTGCTGCAGGTCCTCAGCGCGCCCTTCTCTTTGTACGCCTACCACAGGGCCAGGTCCGCGACGGCATGACCGAGGCGGGACTCCAAGTCGAGCACCTCCCTCTCTAGGTGCCTGATCTCGGCTTCCCGCCTCTTGGTCGACCCCTTCGCGTACTCCTGACTGAAGACGCGGATGTGAGTCTTGCCCACATCCCACCATAGCCTCAAGGAGGGGAAGCCCCCCTGCTTCCTTCTCCAGTCAGCCCAGAATCGACGGAATGAGTCCCGGAATCGCTCATCTTCCAGCAGCCGGTTGTTAAAGTGCCAGTACGCGGACCCCGTGTGAGGAGCGGAATGAACTCTGCCCACACCAGGTGGTGGTCCAAGCACTGCACCAGCCGCATGGAGGCTGCCGAGACGCGGGAGACGAGCGCCTGCAAAAAGTAGAGGCAGCCGATTCGGGACCCTCCTCCTCCAGACCTCCAGGTGAAGGCGCTGGAGTTGGGATGGAGATTCCGCCAGACGTCCACCAAGTTAAGGGAGCTGATCAGTTCCCTCAACTTCTCCACCGACGCTTCGCCGCGCTGGGGACCGCAGCGATCCTCCACCTCGAGGGTGCAGTTAAAATCCCCCCCAAGGATGATGCACTTGCCGCTATCGATGGAGCTCAAGAGAGCGGACACTTCTTCAAAGAAGCGTGTGGGTTTCCTGCAGAAAATTCACCGCATATCTCCCTTCCCTGAGGACTGAGAGATTGTGAAATCTGCGGTGAGACCCCCTGCTGCCCTTGATGTTGAGGCTGGCTATGGTTATCTTCATGTCAAAGGTACTTAAAACCCGTCACCAACACCTCACTGTGAGGAGGGAACGGAAGTTCACCTGGCCCTCCACTCCCCCAGCAACCCATCGAGGAATGCATTAAAACGGCACCTCTCAACCAGTTTCGTGCCCTCACCCTTGCCCGCTTTCTTGAGGGCGGCATGGACAGACTGGATGATCAGCTCCAGACTCGACCAACGGCCGAGGGCCAGCTGAACTTTATCGCGGCAACCCCTGCAAGCCGCGAGGAAATCCCGGAGTTCCGCCGTGGGGATGAGAGGAGACTCGGTGGGAGGCACGAGGGACTCTACCACCTCACTGGCAATGGAATCAAGGTTGTCCTCCATGCCCCAAACCGAGTCCCCATCCTCCTCCTGGTTGTCACTGCCAGCGGTCGACACACCCACCACACACTGTGGGCGGACGTCCCGGCCGCGCCAGCTGGTCCCGCCTCCGTCACGATCCCACCCACAGGATCGATGGCGGAGGAGTCCCCTCTGGGTTCTAAGATGGAACTGGAGCCTGTGGGCACCAGCGGTTCAGGACCCTGCTCCACCTCCGTCCCCAGGCCAATGAGCAGTCCAGGGGAGACGGAAGTTCCCGACTCCGGAAATCCAGCCGGTGCTGAGACCGGAGGTGAAGAGAGGAGGCCATCTCCCGCTCCGCCAGCACCCACAGGCCCAGCAGATGGGGCAGCATTTTCAGTTATAACCAGGTCTGGTGTCTCCTGGTTGTCAGTGGATTCTGGCTGGGAGGGCCGACCCTTTGGGGACTCGCCCTCCCCTCCACGCAGGCCACCGGACCCAGTGGCAGAACGGGAGGCTTCTCCAGAAGCGTCCCCAGACTCCCCCACCACAAGTAGGGCTTCAATTGCTCCCACAGGAGGGGCTGCATGTAGCGGGGCCTCCCCCTCCCCTCCATCCTGAAGAATAGGGAGCTCCTACCCAGACTTTGCAGTCTTGATGTTGGTGGTGGTAGGGGGAACCTGGGGACCCGAAACAGGAGACAGCTCCCCTCCAACAGATGGGCCCTGCACCTCAGGGCCCTGTGTTACCTCTGTGGAGGGGTGCCTTCTCCTCTTTTTCCCACTGGGGCACAGAGGCTCAGAGACCTCCATGTCATCAGAGGCCTCCGCCTCCGCACCCTTTTTTTTTTAGTTACTCTGGGCCTGAGCCCAGCCTTGGGACAGGTGGATTCCCTGGGAGCGGGCCTTGGGCTGAGCCCAGACTCAGATTGTGTCACGGCGTCCAGGGAATGAGCCTCTCAGTGTTTACTTTTCCTCCACGCCTTCCTTCCACTCGGACGGGCACTCCCCTCCCCGCCGGAGGCTGTGAAAACCACAGCCTCCGGAACCGACTAAGCGGTGTCTGTTGGATGTGTGGGGTGAGTGGGAGGAGGTGCAGTGTCGCCACCCTGGGCCGCCGAAGTGGAACTGGCGGCCGGGAGGTTGGGGCAGTTCTTATGAACATGCCCCACCCCCTTGCAGACGTGGCACCACACCCCGTCTAAGGTCCAAAAGACGTGGTAGACCGTCCCTGGAACTCCACACTGAAGTGGTCCTCCAAGACCTCCTCCCACGCCAGCTGCATAAATAGCTGGCGGCGGAAGGAGTAGACATGTCGGAGGCTGTGCTCCCGAAGACTAAGCCGGACTGGGGTGATCCCCGACCTCACCTCCCCCAGATGGTGCAGGTGGGGAAGGAGGAGCTCACTGGGAATAAAGGGCGGCACATTTGATAACATTATCCGCTGCGCAGTGGCCCCTAGAGGGTTCACCGGCAGGAAAGTCCAACCCACAGTGAGCCCTTTATTCAGGGCCAGGGGCACGGCCCGCTCGGTCTTCAGGAAGAACACAGCCTGCCCGTACATTTTTGAGGCTGCCACAATGGCTGAGGGGCCGACAACCTCGGCCATTGCCTTTACGCAGGCCTCTATAGACATTGGGGTGGGGATAGCTCTTTACCCCATGGCTCGAAGTAATGAATTTAAAAGGTGACGGGGTCACACGGGCGGCCACAGAGGCTACAGCCGCATAGGTATGAGAAGGCCCCGCCACCAGTGATGATGGGCTTGCCATGGTTCAAGAGCCAAACCCATCCCCAAATTGCAGGCAAACAAGCAAAAACAAAGAAACCAACTAGTAGGTTTGGGGAGAGGCTGAGGGAATACAGGAAAGGGGAAAGACAGGTTGCAAGCGATGACTTTGCTTTTTTTTTCTCCTTGAAGGGTGGTACTCAGAGCACTGTAAACACTCCTGGTCTTCCGGTTTTCTGGTTGTGGGAGGGGTCTTTTCCTGGGTCAGCCGAAAGCTGCCCAGGCACTAGTTAGATCCTTCTGTCTCTATAGCCAGGCAGCTTCAGCTGACTCAGGCTGGGCAATTAGGGTGGGGAGGGAGCTTCCTTGTGTATTCAGTGCAATGGCACAGATCCCTGCAGAATTGTACAGCCCCCACCCCTTGTTGTTCCGGCCTCTTCCACCTCCCACAACAGTCCAAATGAATTAAAGCCTGGTGCTCGACACCCACCTCGAAATACAGCCTTATTGCCAAAGTCTTTCCTCCTCTGCAGCAAAAGTTGTTCAAAATTTTGCAGTTCAGTCCTCAGCTCTCCCTCTACAACAGCACCTCCAGCAACTGACTGCAGCACTATCAGCTGCACCTCGTTGATGCACTCAGCACCTCCAACTGGTTAGCAGCTAACCCCGTTTTTTTTTTTCTTTTTTTTTTAGCTGCAAGACGGAGGAGTCGCTGGAGGAGGTGGAGGGTGAGAGACGCTGCCCGGAGGGGTCGGGATGGGTCGGGCGGCCCGGGATCCGGGGTAGGGAGTCACAGGGGGCGGGGGGAAGGGGATTAATGCCCCCCAACTCTTTCTGCCGCCCTCCTTTTCCCCCATTTTTTTTCCATGCGGATTCCCTATGTAAACAGGTCACGCTGCAGTTCCAGCTTACGGCCACTGGCGGCGCTGCAGTTTGAGGCCTGGATTTTTAAAAACCCACAGCCTGGGCTGAGGGGCGGCTTCAGTCTGGGAAATGCAGACCTGGTGCTGTCCCGGGCTGTATGATAGAGAATCCAGGGAGCTTTACTCTGTATCTAACCCCCGTGCTGTACCTGTCCTGGGGAGTGTTTGATGTGGACAGTGTGGAGGGAGCTTGACTCTGTATCTAACCCCCGTTTTTTTTTTTTTTCTTTTTTTTTTATATTTTATGTCGAGGGGGCCTTTATTCCTCAGGCCCCCTTTATATACACACTTATATTTTTAAAATAACTTTATTAAAACCAGATAAATAAACAAAAAAACTCAAATTAAAATGCCATTCTCGGCGTCGACGATGCACTCCAGTCCCTGCGGTGCCCACCGGTCGCGGAAGGCCTCAAGCGTACCGGCGGACACCGCATGCTCCTTTTCCAGGGACACCCAGGCGCGAACGTAACCGTGGAAGAGGGGCAGGCAAACGGGGAGGACGGACCCCCCGACGGCCCGCAACCTGGACCTGTGAATTGCCACCTTGGCCAGGCCCAGGAGCAGACCGACGAGGAGATCCTCCTCCCGGCCCAAGCCCCTCCGCACCGGGTGCCCAAAGATCAGGAGCGTGGGACTGAAGTGCAGCCAGAATTTGAGGAGCAGCCCCTTCAGATACTCAAATAGGGGCTGCAACCTCGCACACTCCATATAAATGTGGAACACGGACTCGTCCAGGCCGCAGAAAGTACAGCTGGCCTGGGAGTCCGTGAACCTACTTAAAAGCCTATTGCACGGGACTGCTCTGTGCAGCACCCTCCACCCCAGGTCCCCGATGTAAAGGGGGAAGACTCCCGCGTCGAGAGACCTCCATCGGGGTTTCCCCTCGCCGCCAGATGGCAACGCGGACCGCCAGGGCGTGTCCGGCCGGCTGACGAGGGCGAGGAAGTGGAGAGTGTGCAGGAGCAGCCCGTACAGGAAACCCCTCCGCGCCGATTGGAATGGCACGGAGGGCATTTCCTAGAGGCGGCTCGGGTTGTGCGGGACCGGCTCCCGAGGAGGGTTTCGGGGCCTGGGTCCGATGAGCAGTTCCGGCCGAGCGGGGGTCAGCTCGGCCGGGATCGCTCCGCACTCCCGAGCCCCCTCGCCATCCGCAGTGAGGGGCGTCCCGGGGGTTTCGGCTACTCCTCCGCCCGCCGGACCGTCCCCGGAGTCGGCCGCCCGGACAGCCGAGGCGCTCTCCTCCGCCGGCGGGGGAGCGCCCTGACTGGAGGCGACCATGTTCCAGACTCGGAAAAGATCCCGGTAAAAGACAGGCAACTCCCTCAGAGAGGCGCGGCTAACGGACTCCACCGGGAGCTGCGTGTCGTCTTGAAGGCAGTGACACTGGCGGAAAAAATACGTCGCCAGCGCACACCATCTGGGAGGACGCTCGACGTACAGGTATCTCTGCAGGGTCCGAAGGCGGAGAGTCGCAGCCTGGGTGCGGACGCACACCAGCGACTGACCGCCCTCCTCGATCGGGAGACTCAGGACCGCGGCAGAGACCCAGTGTTTCCTCTTGCCCCAGAAGAAATCGACGAGTTTCTACTGGATCTTGGTGGCAAATACAGGGGGCGGGGCCAAAGTGACCAACCGGTACCACAGCATGGAGGCCATCAGTTGGTTTATGACCAACGCTCGGCCCCTGTAGGAAAGCACTCGGAGCAGTCCTGTCCAGCGCCCCAGCCGAGCAGTGACTTTCGCCTCCAACTCCTGCCAGTTTGCCGGCCAGGCTTCCTCAGCGGGGCTAAGGTGGACTCCCAGATAGAGGAGGTGCGTGGTGCTCCACGCAAAAGGTGTCATCTCCTCCGGCAGGGAGTCCACCCGCCACTGACCAACCAGGAGTCCGGAACATTTCTCCCAATTGATCCTCGCGGAGGACGCGGCAGAAAAGGTCTGCTGGCAGTCGCGCATCCTCCGCAAGTCAACGGGATCTGTGATTGCGAGGAGCACGTCGTCGGCGTAAGCCGAGAGGACGACCCGCATGGCCGGCTCGCGCAGAGCCAATCCCGTCAACCTCCTGCGAAGCAGGCACAGGAAGGGCTCCACGCAGATGGTATACAATTGGCCGGACATGGGGCACCCCTGACGCACTCCTCTCCCAAATCGAAGGGGCGCCGTCAAGGACCCGTTAACTTTGACTGGACACTCTGCGGCGGCGTATAAAAGTCGGACCCGGGCCACGAAATGCGGCCCGAGTCCGAAAGCGCGCAGAGTCCCGAAAAGGTAATCGTGATCCACCCTGTCGAACGCCTTCTCCTGATCGAGGGAGAGAAAGGCGACCGACTGACCAGTCCTCTGGGAAAGATGGATCAGGTCCCGGACCAGGTGGATGTTGTCCTGGATGGACCGGCCCGGGACCGTGTAGGACTGGTCGGGGTGGATCATGTGGGCCAGCTCGGAGCCCAGGCGGGTAGACATAGCCCGGGCAAAGATCTTATAATCCGTGCTGAGGAGGGAGACCGGACGCCAGTTTTTAAGCAGGCGGAGATCGCCCCTCTTTGGCAGCAGGACGATGACCGCCCTGCGCCACGAGAGGGGCATCTCCCCGGTCGCCAGGCTTTCCCCCAGGACCCGCGCGTAATCGTCCCCCAGGACGTCCCAGAACGCCCTGAGGAACTCCACGGTCAACCCATCCAGCCCTGGGGATTTGCCCCTCGAGAGCTGGTGGAGGGCGCCGGTCAGCTCCGCCAACGTGAGCGGAGCCTCCAATCCTTCGGCGGCTCCGGGCTGACCTGCGGCAGGTCCTCCCACAAAACTCTGCGCGCATCCTCGCTGGACGGATCCGGAGAGAACAACGCACTGTAATACGTCCGGACCAGGAGGCCCATTCCCTCCGGATCCGTGATGGAGGATCCGTCGTCGGCCAGCAGCTCGACGAGCTGCTTACGGACCCCCCGCCATTTTTCCAGCGAGTAGAAGAAGGGTGAGGCGCGGTCCAAATCTTCCAGGATCTGGATCCGCGACCTCACGTACGCGCCTCGGGACCCTATGAGCTGCAGGTTCCTCAGCGCGCCCTTCTTTTTGTACGCCTGCCACAGGGCCGGGTCCGCGACGGCATGACCGAGGCGGGATTCCAAGTCGAGCACCTCCCTCTCAAGGCGCCCGATCTCGGCTTCCCGCCTCTTGGTCGACCCCCTCGCGTACTCCTGACAGAAGACGCGGATGTGAGTCTTGCCCACATCCCACCATAGCCTCAAGGAGGGGAAGCCCCCCTGCTTCCTTCTCCAGTCGGCCCAGAATCGACAGAACGAGTCCCGAAATCGCACGTCCTCCAGCAGCCGGTTGTTAAAGTGCCAGTACGCGGACCCCGCCCGCGTGTGGAGTGGAGTGAACTCCGCCCACACCAGGCGGTGGTCCGAGCACGGCACCAGCCGCATGGAGGCCGCCGAAACGCGGGAGACGTACGCCTGCGAAATGTAGAGGTGGTCGATTCGCGACCCCCCTCCTCCAGACCTCCACGTGAAGGCGCTGGAGTCAGGATGGAGATTCCGCCAGACGTCCACCAAGTTAAGGGAGCTGATCAGTCCCCTCAACTTCTCCACCGACGCTTGGCCGCGCTGGGGACCGGAGCGATCCCCCACCTCGAGGGTGCAGTTAAAATCCCCCCCGAGGATGATGCACTCGCCGCTATCGATGGAGCTCAAGAGAGCGGACACTTCTTCAAAGAAGCGCGCTTGCAACGCGCTGGGCCTGGGCGCGTACACGTTCACAAAGTGGAGCGGCACGCTACCCAGGTGAACGGCGAGGTGGAGCAAGTGGCCCGGCACTAGCTCCTTGACCCCCAAGATCTCCGGCTGAAAAGTCGGGGCCAACAAGATAGCCACCCCACTAGAAATAGGGGTGAGGTGACTCATGTAGACCCCACCCTGCCACTCCAGGAGCCAGGTGGCTTCGTCTCCCGGAACGGTGTGGGTTTCCTGCAGAAAGCTCACCGCGTATCTCCCTTCCCTAAGGACTGAGAGATTGTGAAATCTGCGGTGAGCCCCTCTGCTGCCGTTGATGTTGAGGCTGGCTATGGTTATCTTCATGTCAAAGGTACTTAAAACCCGTCACCAACACCTCACTGTGAGGAGGGAGTGGAAGTGCACCTGGCCCTCCACTCCCCCAGCAACCCATTGAGGAACACATTAAAACGGCGCCTCTCAACCAGTTTCACGTCCGCGCGCTTGCCCGCTATCTTAAGGGCGGCACGGACGGACTGGATGATCAGCGCCAGATTCGACCAACGGTCGAGGGCCAGCTGAACTTTATTGCGGCAACCTCTGCAAGCCGCGAGGAAATCCCGGAGTTCCGCCGTGGGGATGAGAGGAGATTCGGTGGGAGGCACGAGGGACTCCACCACCTCACTGGCGATGGAATCAAGATCATCCTCCGTGCCCCGCACCGAATCCCCATCCTCCTCCGGGTCGTCACCGCCAGCGGCCGACACATCCACCACACACTGTGGGGCAGACGTCCCGGCCGCGCCAGCTGGTCCCGCCTCCGTCACGATCCCACCCCCAGGATCAATGGCGGAGGAGTCCTCTCTGGGTTCTATTGTGAAACTGGAGCCTGTAGGCACCAGCGGTTCAGGACCCCCCTCCACCTCCATCACCCAGGCCAATGAGTGGTCCAGGGGAGACAGAAGTTCCGGACTCCGGGAAACCAGCCGGAGCCAAGACTGGAGGCGGCGAGAGGAGGCCATCTCCCGCTCCGCCAGCACCCACAGGCCCAGCAGATGGGGCAGCATTCTCAGTTATAACTGGGTCGGGTGTCTCCTGGTTGGTGGTGGACTCCGGCTGGGAGGCCCGACCCTCTGGGGCCTCGCCCTCCCCTTCATTCAGGGCACCCGACCCAGTAGCAGTGGCGGAATGGGCGGTTTCCCCAGGCTCCCCCACCACAAGCAGGGCCCCACTTACTCCTTCAGGAGGGGCCTCAGGTACCGGGGCCATCCCCTCCCCTCCATCCTGAGGAATAGGGAGCACCTGCCCGGACTTTGCAGCCTTGGTGGTGGCGGTAGGGGGAACCTGAGGACCAGAAACAGGAGGCAGCTCCCCTCCAACAGATGGGCCCTGCACCTCAGGGCCCTGTGTTATTTCTGTGGAGGGGTGCCTTCTCCTCTTTTTCGCATTTGGGCGCGGAGACTCAGAGACCTCCATGTCATCAGAGGCCTCCGCCTCCGCACCCTTTTTTCCCTTTTTAGTCACCCTGGGCCTGAGCCCAGCCCTGGGACAGGTGGATTCCATGGGAATGGGCTTTGGGCTGAGCTCAGGCTCGGGTTGAGTCAAAGTGGCCAGGGGACGCGCCTCACGATGTTTCTTTTTTTCCCCGCGTCTTCCTTCCGCTCGGTCGGACGCTCCCCTCCCCGCCAGAGGCTGTGAAAACCACAGCCTCCGGAACCGACTGAGCGGTGTCTGTTGGATGTGTGGGGGGAGTGGGAGGAGGTGCTGTGGAACCACTCTGGGCCGCCGAGGTGGAGCTGGCGGCCGGGAGGTTGGGGCAGTTCTTACGAACATGCCCCACCCCCTTGCAGACGTGGCACCGCGCCCCGTCCGAGGTCCAAAAGACGCGGTAGGCTGTCCCCTGGAACTCCACATTAAATTGGCCCTCCGTGTCCTCCTCCCATGCCAGCTGCATAAATAACTGGCGGCGGAAGGAGTAGACATGTTGGAGGCTGTGCTCCCGAAGACCAAGCCGGACTGGGGTGATCCCCGACCTCACCTCCCCCAGATGGTGCAGGTGGGGGAGGAGGAGCTCACTGGGAATGAAGGGTGGGACGTTGGACAACATTATCCGATGCGCAGTGGCCCCCAGAGGGTCCACTGGCAGGAAGGTCCCCCCCACAGTGAGCCCTTTACTCAGGGCCAGGGACACCGCCCGCTCGGTCTTCAAAAAGAACACAGCCTTCCCATACATCTTTGAGGCCGCAACAATGGCCGAGGGGCCGACAACCACGGCCATTGCCTTAACGCAGGCCTCAATAGACATGTTGGGGTGGGGATAGCTCTTCACCCCATGGCTGCATGTCAATAATTTAAAGGGTGACGGGGCCACGTGGGCAGCCACAGAAGCTGCAGCTGCGTAGATAGTAGAGGGCCCCGCCACCGGTGATGAAGGGCTTGCCATGGGTCTAAGAGCTAAACCCACCCCAAATTGTGGACTTGCACACTAAATAACAGCGACTCACAGAAAAATTTGAAAAGACAAACAAACAAACAACAGGTTAGTGGAGAGGCTGAGGTAAGAGAGGAGAGGCAAAGGCAGGCTGGAAGGGATGACTTGCTTTCTGGAGGTGGTGCTCACAGTACACTTAAAACAAACAGTCTTTGAAGTTGGTCTTCCGGTCCTCTGGTTGGGGGAGTCGTCTTCACCTGGGTCAGCTGAAGCTGCCCAGGCACTATCTATCCCCTTCCGTCTGTTTAGCTGGGCAGCTTCAGCTGACCCAGGCTTGGCAATTGGGGTGGGGAGGGAGCTTTCCTGTGTGCTTTTGCAGCAGCACAGATTCCTGCTGAATTGGCAGCCCCACCCCTTGTTGTTCCAGCCACTTGTTCCTCCCCCAACAGTCCAAAGTAAATTACTGGTGTTCAGCACCCACCTCCAGACAAAGCCTTGTTTCCAAAAAATGTCCCTTTCTTCTCTTTAATGGAGACTGTTGTTGGAGTTTTCCTCTGCTTGTTGGTAGCTGCTCTCCCTTGCTCAGTGCAGCTCCTCTCTCCACCTCTGCAACCTCCAACTGCCACCAGCACTCTCAGCTGCACCTCGTTGAGGCTCTCAACACTCAGGTTCCCAAATCAGAGAGCAGCCAATCCCAGTGCTGTCCCTGTCCTGGAAGTGTTTGATGGGACAGTGTAGTGGGGGCTCTACTCTGTATCTAATGCGTGCTGTACCTGTGATGGGAGTGCTTAATGGGATAGAGTAGAGGAGATTTATTCTATTTTTTGATGAGGTAAGAGAGACAGTTGATGAGGTTTGTGCGATTGATGCGGTGCACGTGGATTTCCAAAAGGCATTTGCTAAAGTGCCGCATAACAAGCTTGTCAGCAATGTCAGAACCTACGGAATAAAAGGGACAGGAGCAGCATGGATACAAAATTGGCGGAGTGAGAGGAAACAGAGAGTAGTGATGAACGGTTGTTTTTTCAGACTGGAGGAAGACATTCTCAAGGGGTCAGTGTTGGAACCCCATCTTTTCCTGATATATATTAATGACATCGATGTGGGGGCACAATTTCAATATTTGTGGATGACACAAAACTTGCAATTTCTGTGCTGCAGTAATTAGAAGATGTAGTCAGCAGGGCAGCTGCTTAACTGGAACATTCTCACAGCTGTTAAGCTGGAAAAACCCTTCTCTGGCTGTTCTGCCCCTCTCACTCTCTCACCCCTTTTAAGGTAGAAACTTGTCAGGTTGGGGTGTCAGTCAGGTGACTAAGGCCTCTCTCCTCTGGGATGATTCATACTATGTTCCAGGATATGGGAAGCGTTGTTCTATGAAGGTATATAAATGTTGTCTATTCTGATGAAAAGATGTGACTTCATACCTATGGCTGCAGAGTCAGTCTGTCTACAATAATCTTTGTTACCTCCATTCCTGAAGATTGGAGGGGGTGCATGGAATGGGGTGTTTTTCAATTCAAATTCCCTAACGTTAATTCAGATGTGGATAATGGGTTTCATCTTGAACAGACAGAAATGTTTATTGACAGCGCAGGAGGGGGTCACCTGACTTCTTCAATTTTGTCTGTGGCATAAATGTGCCCATTTGTAGTTCAGATCAGCAGTTTGCTTTTATGTCATAATTCCTCCCGTTCATTTCATATTTCATCACCGTTCCCTTTGTGAGCAACACTAATGTATTCTGTGTAATTTACCATCATCTTTGCACTGGAAATGAAGAAACACTTTGATCAACTTCTGTATTTTGGAGTTAAGAGACACGAAGCAGCGAGTGAGAAGGACGAAACACCGGAGAGTTTGGTGATGAGGTTTCTCTACGTTTGGCTTTCTGCAGTCCTGCTCTCGGTCTCGGTGCGGGGTTACAGTAGGTGCTTTCCAACAACTGTTCAAATTCATTTTGTTAGCCAATTGCCATTTTTATCATTTCACTACAGGGTCGCGATTGGGAGAAAGTCCAGGGGAGCGACAGTCAGAGTCAGAGAAACGGGGAGGGGTGGAGTGAGTATCAAGTTTCCAGCTGGACACAGGGATATCATAATTAACCACTGTATGGCTCAGGGAATTAGGTGTTTTTAGAAATGATAAATGATGCCAAGGAGAAACTGCAGAAAAGACTTCCTAGAATGGTGCAAAGGATGAGGAATCAGTTAAGTGGAGTGTTACAGACAGGTGGTAAGTGGTGTGGTGGCTTCCACTTTTCACCTCTCAACTAACCGCAGTCATGTTTTGTTAAAAATGGTGCCTTAGTCCCTGAGGTTTTATTGCAGGTTAAAAATGAAGATAACGTAAAAGTTATCTCTCTGGAGAGAGAGGGGCAGAGCAGCCTGAGAAAGTCTTTTTCAGCAGAACAGCTGTGAGAATCCTTGGAATACTATACAAAACTTCACTACTCCTGTAATCAAATCCTCTTGCAATAAAGGCTAACCTACCATTAGCCTTCTTAATAAAAGCAAAATACTGCGGATGCTGGAAATCTGAAATAAAAACTAGAAATGCTGGAAATATTCAGCAGGTCTGGCAGCATCTGTGGAAAGAGAAGCAGAATTAAGGTTTCAGGTCAGTGACCCTTCATCAGAACTGGCAGATATTAGAAATGTAAACCGTTACAAGCAAGTAAAGCGGGGGTGGGGCAAGAGACAACAAAGGAGAAGGTGTAGATAGGACAAGGTCACCAAATAGCTGACCAAAAGGTCACGGAGCAAAGATTTGTTAATGGTGCATTGAAAGACAAAGCTTTAGTACAGAAAGGGTGTTAACGGACTGAAAATTGAACAGCCACAAGTACAAACATGAAAAAAAAAGTGGGTATGCAAACTGAGAAAACTAAGATGAAATAAAATAAAATAAACACAAAAGAATATATATTAAAAAAAATAAAAAATAAAAAAATAACTAAAAATAAAAGTAAAATGGAGGGCCCGTCATGCTCTGAAATTATTGAACTCAATGTTCAGTCCGGCAGCCTGTAGTGTGCCTATTCGGTAGATGAGATGCTGTTCCTCGAGCTTGCGTTGATGTTCACTGGAACACTGCAGCAATCCCAGGACAGAGATGCGAGCATGAAAGCAGGGGTATGTGTTGAAATGGCAAGCAACCAGAAGCTTGGGGTCCTGCTTGTAGACTGAGCGGAGGTGTTCTGCAAAGCGGTCACCCAGTCTGCGTTTGGTCTCCACAATGTAGAGGAGACCACATTGTGAGCAGCGAATACAGTATACTACGTTGAAAGAAGTACAAGTAAATCGCTGCTTCAACTGAAAGGAGAGTTTGGGGCGTGGGATAGTGAGGAGAGAGGAGGTAAATGGGCAGGTATTACACCTCCTGCGATTGCAGGGGAAGGTGCCGTGGAAAGAGGATGAGGGGGTGAGGGTAATGGAGGAGTGGACCAGGGTGTCACGGAGGGAACGATCCCTTCGGAATGCTGATGGGGAAGGGAGGGGAAATGCGGTTGGTAGTGGCATCACGCTGAAAGTGGCGGAAATGGGGGAGGGTGATCCTTTGGATATGGAGGCTGATGGGGTGGAAAGTGAAGACAAGGGGAACCCTGTCACGGTTCTGGGAGGGAGGGGAAGGGGTGAGGGTAGAGGTGCAGGAAATGGGCCGGACACGGTTGAGGGCCCTGTTAACCACAGTGGGGGGGATTCCTCGGTTGAGGAAAAAGGTCATATCAGTAGCACCGTCATGGAAGGTAGCATCATCAGAGCAGATGCGTCGGAGACGGAGAAACTGGGAGAATAGAATGGAGTCTTTACAGGAGGCAGGGTGTGAAGAAGTGTAGTCGAGGTAGCTGTGGGAGCTGTGGGAGCCCAGCCTCCACAAGAAGCCAAGTTTGCAGTCCAATAATGTTTTAGAAATAGTTTGTGTGTCACTTCAAAATAGTCTGGAGAAAATGTCATTAAATGGAGAGTTTTAAGCATGGGTTTATAATGGATATTAGTAGACAGCCTATCCCCAGTGATGGAGACAGAGAAGTCGAGGAAGGGAAGGGAAGTGTTGGAGATGGACCATGTAAAGGTGAGAGAAGGGTGGAAATTAGAAGCAAAGTTGATAAAGTTTTCCAGTTCGGGGCGGGAGCAGGAAACGGCACCGATACAGTCATCAATGTACTGGAAAAAGATTTGGGGAAGGAGGCCTAAATAGGACTGGAAGAAGGAATATTCGACATATCCCATAAAAAGACAGGCATAACTAGGACCCATGCGGGTACCCATAATGGTGCCCTGCTGACGACATCTTCCAACAACTTCAGAAGAGAAATTTCAAGGTGATTTTGGGATTCCCCATCAGTGAAACTAAACCAGGAATTTCCCAATTGACTTTGGATAGAGGCTTAACCAAAAGGAGCCTGCAACACTTCATCCTGTTGTTTTAAAACAGTTCCTGAAATGGTTGCAACCTTTAAACCTTTAACCGGTAAAACCCACACATTCCCAGGAAATGCATTATTTCCCTCTGAGTTTTGGGAATGGGGAAATCTACCAGGCCTTGCACTTTTCCTGCCCTTGACAACACCTGACCTTGGCCTAGAATGTGACCTAAATAGCTTACTTTAGCCTTAGTGAACTTGCTCCTTGCTAAATTGGCCTCCAGGTGAGCTGTCAGTAAACCCTTCAAGAGTTCCCTTAAATGGTTCAGGTAGTCTTCCCAAGTATCACTGTAAACTAATAGGTCATCCAATTAGATGACACAGTTGTTTAAACCAGCTACCGCCTGGTTCATGAGTCTTTGGAAAGTTGCTGGGGTGTTCTTTGTATAAGGCATCTTTGTACATTGGTATAAGGCATCGGGGTGAGAAATTCTGAAATTTCTCTTGCTTGGGTGGTCCTGGGGACTTGCCAATATCCTTTCAATAAGTCAATTTTACTAATGTAGGTGAAGCTTCCTACTCAGTTAATGCAGTCCTCAATACGGGGGATTGGATAGGAATCTGTTCTTGTTACTGATTGACTTTGCTGTAGTCATTGCAAAGTCTGGTTGATCCATCTGGTTTGGTTGCCAATACAATAGGGGAGCTCCAGCTGCTTTGGCTGAGTTCAATTAAATCCAGCATTTATTTGATTTCTGTGATGACCTGAGCCAGTTTGTCAGGGGTCAGTCTGCATGGGTTCTGTTTTATTGGTGGTGTCTCTCCTCCATCTACATCGTGTATTGTTAAAGATGTGCAACCCGGTTTGTCCCTGCAAATTTCCTCGAACTCCCTTAGCAGTGTTGCTAGGTCCTGTCTCTGCTGGTCAGAGAGATAGTTGAATATGGTGCCTAGTCTGCTTAATATTTCTGTATTTTCCAATTTTATTGTGGGGGCTTCGATTTGAGAATTTTCTGGATTTTCTTCCTCGCCTAGTTTGTCTTCACTAGTGCTGTCTTTCTCTATTGCTCTTACTGTTTGGCATACACTTACTGGCCTATCTGGTTCCTGGCTGTGGTATTATTTTAGCATATTGACGTAGCAGAGTCTTTTCTTTTTTCTCTGGTCTGGGGTATTAATTAAGTAATTCATGTCACTGACCTTGTTCCTAGACTGTATGGGCCACTGAATCTGGATTTTAGAGGTTCGCCTTGCAATGGTAACAGTACCAGAAGCTGATCCCCTGGTTTAAATTCACGGGCTGCGTTTTTTTTTTGCCTGCCTGCCTTTTCATGGTCTGAGATTCTTTCAGGTGTTATTTTCTTACAGCACCGACTTTAAAAAGTCTCTCTCGAAAAGTGGACACGAAATGTAGTAGTGAGGTTTCCTCCCTATGATTCAGGAATTTTTCTTGAACCAGTTTCAGCGGGCCTCAAAACCCAATTCAAATGGGCTGAAGTCTGTGGATTCATTTGGTGGATCTTTGGTAACAATCGGCAAAAAGAAAATTTCTTTATCCCAGTCATGGGGGCAATCACAGCACAATGCCCTGATCATGGTTTTCAGGGATTGATAGTATCGTTCCAGAACCCCTGGAGACTGTGGGCGGTATGCTGAAGATTTCAACTGTTCGATACCAAGGTTGTGCACTTGGAATGTTGGGGAAATTAGTTCCTTGGCTGGACTGAATTTCTTTGGGCAAGCTGTATCATGTGAAAAATGGTGTCAGACCCTCAACTCGAGCTCTGGAAGTAATTTTTCTTAAGGGTATGTCTTCTGGGTGGCCATATCCATGATGCTTTGAAGGTATTGGTAACCTGTCCGAGTTTTAGTCAGTGGTCCCACACATTCAACCAGAAGTCTGCTGAAGGGTTCCTCAAAAGCAGGGGTAGGGATTATTAGAGTAGGTTTGATTGTGGGTTTGGTTTCCCAGCAAGTATGGCAGGTCTTGCAAAATTTAACCACCTCCTTGTGGATTTGAGGCCAGTAAAAATGTTGGGTCTTTCTGATAGCCACGTGCCCAGTGTTATGACTGAAGCGGGAGGAGTGCACTGTTAATTCAGTCCCACTTCTCCATAGGTCACAACATATATGTAAATTTTCCCACTTACCGAAGCCATCAATCAGATACTCGATGTTTCCCCTAGAATAAAGCACACCAACCAGGTTTCTTTAATAAACAACTAAATTATCTTTTTATTCTAAACCAAGTCTTAATCAATAATGAAGTAAAATGTACGCACAAATGGAAATATTAAAGCCCCTTATTTCATCCTAGCCCTCACGCATACACATACATACACAACTGGTTAACCGGCAAAAAAAAGGATTTTTGTTTACAGCTGTTACAAAGAAATAAGAGGAATAAAAAAAAAGTTTGACTGAAAAGAAGGTATGGATGTCCTTTGCTTTGGCGAGGTGTCCCAAAGGGGAATAGGCAGCTGTCAATGGAATCTTCCTGGAACAGTTTTTTCCAGGTGATATTCATGATTAGTCTGGGTAGGCATTCAAAGAGATGCAGCTACAGAAGGCTTCACATAGGTCTTGCATCAGGTGTGCAGCAACAAAGGTTTCAATTCTCACACGTTTGATGCAAAGTTCCTTTAAAGATGCAAGGTTTCTGCAAACATGCCGGATTTCTTCAAATACAGGAGGCAACACTTGACACAGGGTTTGCTTTTCAAGAGAAAGATGGGCTGCTTGATCTTCTGCTCTCCTGGCAGGTCAATAAGCAAACTCCAACTGACTGTTTTTAACAGATCAAAATGAAACTAAAACCTTTTCACAAACAAGCCTTGTGACAACCATAAATATTGAATTGTCATTTCCTTGTAAATAGCTCTTCAGGTCAAAACACAAGCCCTGCTATGTTTACTTGAAATCACATGTTTTCCAGTACTTGTTTACTCGCTGAAACCAAGAACCTTCTTTTGATCTTCCTTTTTTTTAAAACAACCACAAAGTTCAGCCTCTTCATGATTCCAGATGAATCAGTGTCCACAATCCAACTATAATTTCTTAAAATATATTGTACAAAGAAAAATAGAAGCACTCACGTAACACCAGCCATAGGGATTTCATGGACAATCCTCAGAATCTCCCTACAATGTTTAGGCGGAGTACAATTTGGTGAACCACTGTCAACCCCTCCTCTGTAGGTCACTGCGGAGGTCTCCATTTTCTTATTATTAATCCATTTTGAAGTAATAACATTCAGGCATCTTCTCAGCCTCTGCATCAGAACAGGCTGTCTGCTCTATTCTTTTTTAACTCAGGGTCTGCCTGCTGGGCTTTAATTGAAGATTTACTGTATACTTCCTTCTCTTTCCCCAAGTCTCCAAAAATTTTCAGCCAGTCAGGCCTCAGGCCTGACTTTGTGGTTCAGCTTGCTCTGTTGGATCTTTTTTAGCCATGTACCTAGTTCCCATACAGTCAGGGAATATTCCATAGATTGGAGTAAGGGGCGCACGGAAAGAAGACTTTGCCGCGTGAGACGTAGTCAGAGTGTGAAGCTGGGAATTTGACTCGTGGGAATTCGGTGCAGAGGGGAAAAGAGGTGCTTCTTTTTCACCCTCCAGTAGCTGTCGAAGAAGCAAGTTGCTTCCCAGAAATAGAGGGGAACCTTGAGATAGCAGCGAGGGTTTGAAAAGTTACGATGGTGAGTCTGTGGGTTCAGAGCTTTCCAAAGAAAATTGGTGTATGACATTACAGCAAAGAAGGAAAGTGATTGGTTGGTGAACATTTTCTTTTTTTTTCTTATATGAACTAAGGAATTTTAATTGGGTTTAGTCTAACATTATCTTCTGAGACTCAGGTAATTTATTAGTGAGGTTTCATTAGTAGTAAGCTTTACTGGCAGTAGTAAAGCTTATCAGTAGTGGTGGGGCTTAGTAGTAGTGGGGTTTATTAATTCTAAACTAAGAAAAATAAATTACTTAACACATAATAAAGCTGGCAGGGCAAGTGATGTTCCGGCTGCAGTATGTGGGAACTGGTGGACGCTGGCGTGATCCACGGTAAACGTGTCTTCAGTAAGTATATGCAGTGTGAGGAGTTTCGGCTCAGAGTCAATGAGCTGGAGGCCGAAGGCCGTCACACACCGCTGAGGATAGCGTCTTCTGATGTCAGTGGTCAGGGACAGGAGGGACTGTGAGTGAGGCAAGTAAGGGGATCGAGAAGGCAGAAGTGGAGGAGCCTCAGCCCTTGCAATTGTCCAACAGGTTTGAGGTTCTTTCAGCTTGTATGGATGAAAGCGAGGACTGCAGATGAGCAAACTGACTATGGCACCATGGTACAGAAAGAAATTCAAGTGGAGGGAGTAAGGAGAAATGTGGCGGGAGTAGGAGATAGTGTAGTAAGGGGGATAGACAAAGTTCTCAGCGGCCAAGAGCGAGAGTCCAGAAGGCTGTGTTGCCTGCCCGGTGCCAGGGTTCGGGACATCTGCTCGGGTCTGAAGAGAAACTTGCAGTGGGAGGGGGAGGATCCAGTTGTCGTAGTCCATGGGTAACAACGACATAGATAGGACTATGAAAGAGGTTCTACCTAAGGAGTATGAGCAGCTGGGGGCTAAATTATAAAGTAGACCCTCAAAGGCAATAATCTCTGGATCATTAACTGAGCTATGAGCAAATTGTTAGAGGGTAAATTAGATTAGAGGGTTAAATGTATGATTCAGAGTCCGGTGTGGTAGATATTCGTTTTGATTCATTGGGCACTGGCACCAGTACTGGGGAAAGTGAGAGCTCTTATCATTGGGACGTTCTTCACCTGAACCATGCTGGGACCAGTTTTGTGGCGAGTCGTATAACTAGGGTGGTAGAGAGGATTTTAAACTAAATAGTGGGGGTGATGGGATCAACTGAGAGAAGATTAGATAATTTAAAGAGAGAGGAGAAGGCAAGAGAGCAAGTTAGTAATAAAGGAATTGATCATCTAAGTGTGGCAGAAAGGGACAGAGCGTAAGAGTGCACCAACAGATAAGGCCAGAGGTTGTGAATATAATAAAAAGACAGAACTAAAGGCACTCTATCTGAATGCACACAGCATTCACAACAAAGTAGATGAATTGACAGCACAAATAGAAGTAAATAGATATGATCTGATTGCCATTATGGAGACATGGCTGCAGGGTGATCAAGGCTGGGAATTGAATGTTCAAGGGTATTAGACACTTCAGAAGGATAGGCAAAAAGGAAAAGGAGGTGGGGTAGCACTGTTAATAAAGGATGAGATCAGTACGTTAATGAGAGAGGATCTTAGAGTGAAAGATCAAGATGTAGAATCAGTTTGGTGAGAGCTAACTAACAGAAGGGACAGCAAACATTGGTAGGAGCATATAATAAGAGTAATGCAGTAATCATGGGGAATTTATTCTACATACTGTTGGGGTAAACCTAATTAGCATTAATGTTATGAAGGACAAAATCCTGGAATGTATATGAGATGGTTTTTTAGAACAGTATGTTGAGGAACGAACTAGAAGACGGGCTATTTTGGATCTCAATGTGCAATGAGAAAGCGTTGATTAATAATCTCATTATAAATGAATTCTAGGAAAGAGTGACCATAATATCGTAGAATTTTACTTTAAGTTTGAAAGTGATGTCGTTCAACTGAAATTAGGGTTAAATCTAAACAAAGGAAACTACAAAGGTATGAGGGGCATGTTGGTTGGGAAGATACATTAAAAGGTATGATGGTAGACAGACAATGGGCAGCATTTAAAGAATTAATACATGGTTTACAACAAATTTACATTCCTTTGAGACAAAAAAAGCCCAACAGGAAAGGTGATCCAACAATGCATAAATAGAGGAGTTAAATATTATGTTAGATCAAAGGAAGAGGCTTACAAAGTTGCCAAAAAAGTAGTAAGCCTGAGGATTGGGAGCAGTTTAGAATTCAGCAATGGAGGAGCAAGAAACTGATAAAGAAGTAGAAAATAAAATATGAAAGTAAACTAGTGAGAAATATAAAAACGGACTGTAAAAGCTTCTATAGGTATGTAAAAAGGAAAAGATTAGCAAAGACAAACGTGGGCCCATTACAGGCAAAGATAGGGGAATTTATAATGGGGAATAGGAAATGGCAGAGAAACTAAACAAATACTTTGTGTCTGTCTTAACAGAGAAAGATACAAAAAAATTGCCAAAAAACTAAAGAACCAAGGGACGAGCAGGAATGAGGTACTGAACAAAATTAGTATTAGTTAAAAAAAAGTAGTACCGAATAAATTAATGGGAGTGAAAATTTATAAATCCCCTAGACTTGATGATCTATATCCCAAAGTGTTGAAAGAGGTGGTTGTAGAGATAATGCGTGGTGATCATCTTCCAAAATTCTATAGATTTTCGAATGGTTTCTGGAGATTGAAAGGTAGCAAATGTAACCCCACTATTTAAGAAAGGAGGGAGAGAAAACTGGGGAACTACAGACCTGTAAGTCTGACATCAGTAGTAGGGGAAATGCTAAAATCTACTTTAAAGGATGTTACAACTGGACACTTAGAAAATGATGGTAGGATTGAGCAGAGTCAACATGGATTTATGAAAGGGAAATCATGTTTGACAAACCTGTTAGAGTTTTTTGAGGATATAACTTGCAGAATAGATAAGGGGAAACCAGTGGATGTGATATATTTGGATTTTCAGAAGGCATTCAATAAGGTCCCACATAGGAGATTCGTAAGCAAAATTAGAACACATGGGATTAGGGGTAATATACTGGCATAGATTGAAAATTGATTAATGGACAGAAAATGGAGAGTAGGAATAAACAGGCCATGACTAGCTGGGTACTGCAAGAATCATCACAATATATATCAATGATTTGGACATGGGCACCAAATATAATATTTTCAAGTTTGCTGATGGCACAAAACTAGTTGCTCTTATGATCCTGTTGTTTTTTGGGGGGAAAATATGTGGTGTGCCTTTGAGATGCCAAAAGATCTGAACTGCTTTAAGAACAAGCAAGCCTCAGGAGTTACCAAGAAGGTGCATTTTGGTTGCCCGTGGATACAACCATGTGGAGAGAGAGCCAACCAGGTTCCAAGGGTGCATCCTGGTTGCCTTGGATATAACCACTCGGAGATTGAGGGTCGGTATACAATGCTACGATTGACTTTTAAAGTGGCTTTTTATTTGAGACAGATTGTTCTAACCGACAGACAGCTGGGCCAGCATGAACTGACCAGAGATCTCTGTTAATTTAAACTGAAGAAAGTAAATTTAGACTATTTTACCCCCCCCCCACCCCCTCAAAATTCTAAAAGTTAAGCCACATTGATTTCTTTGAAAGTGGTAGCAAACTGTTGCTGTGTTCATCGCTGGACAAGAAGAACAACACTTCAACTGCTGAACTAGACTAGTGATTGTCCTACTGTTGGAGAACCTTCCCCCCCACCATCCCCCATCAGACAACTGCGAAGACTTCGAGCAACATTGGATAGTTTCTACATTGGGAAGATTCCATTTCGACAGGAGTGTAAATCTGCAAGGACTTTGTTACTTCTATTTTTAACTGTTGTTTTATCTTAATAGTGTTTAAGAATTTAGTTTTTCTAATAAACAGTTAATTTGTTGATCTAAAGACACCTGGTTTAGTTCATACCATTCAGGGGTTAATAGATGGTTCAATTCGCCTGTGATTTTCTTTAGTTTGGAAAGTTTAAAGTTAGGCAATCTGTGGAGTGACAGGTCTCAATTGACAGTGCATTGCTCCCACCGCAATTAGAATTGTATATTTTTATTAGGGGCTTTGTCTTGAGCGGTCATGTCGTAACATATTAATTGGGGGCTCGCTCATGATTGAATCTTATTTTAATTAAATGGCTCACATCTGGGGTCAGAATGAGACTAATTTGGAGGGTTTGCAATTGGAATCATATTAATTACTCATTTCTGGGATAACATATTTAAATTGGGGTCAATTGGAAACTCAATTGTTGGGATCTAATGTAACGCCAATTACAAAGAAATAAAGAACCAGATCTCTTGTATAATAAGGTAAAGTCTATACCATTATAATTGCATTAATGGTTGCAGCAGAGTTTTTGGGAAAGCAGAATGTTTCCCTGAGTGACTTGATAACTTTAACTCAGAATAAATTAAAAGAATTGGCAGCAAAATTGGGGTTAGAATTGAAATTAGGTGCCAAAAAAGCAGAGATAATTGACATAATAGTCCAACATCTGGAATTAGGAGAAGAAGATGATGAAGGAGAATATGAGGAACAAGAAAGCAATAGTTCAGAGAGTGATGCAGTGGTATTGGCTAGGATTCAGTTAGAAATGAAAAAACTTGAGGATGAAAGGGAATTAAGAAAACTTGAATTGTAAAAAGAGGAAAGAGAAAAAGAAAAAGCAATAGTAATAAGTAAACTTGAACAAGAGAAAGAAACAACAAAAGACTTAAGCTTGAATTCCAGAAAGAGGATGGGAGAAAGAGTGGGAATTTAAATTAAAAGAGATGGAACTAAAACAAAGGGATGGTCTTGAATCCAGAGAAAGTTCAGGTCAGGAAGAATCTGAATTTAGCTCAGGACCCAGCGAAAAGCTGTTTAAATTTATACAGTCTCTTCCTACATTTGAGGAAAGGGATGTAGAGGCAGTTTTCATATCTTTCGTAAAAATAGCCAAACAGATGAAATGTCCGAAAGAAAGCTGGACACTGCTTATGCAGGGCAGGTTGGTAGGCAGAGCTCATGAAGTTTATGCCATGCTTCCTGAAGAGGCTTCTGCAGATTATGAGATGGCAAAAAAGGCTATTCTCACTTGTGTATGAGTTAGTCCCTGATGCTTACGGTCAGAAGTTTAGGAACTTACGGAGATTGACTGGGCAGACATATTTAGAATTTGAGAGGATGAAGCAAATTATTTTTGACCATTGGATACAGGCATTAAAGATAGAAACCACATATGAGAACCTTTGAGAATTGATTCTCTTAGAAGACTTTAAAAATGCCATTCCTTCAGTAGTGGGAACTCATATAGATAACCTGAAAGTTTTGAAAGTTAGGCAAGCAGCAGAAATTGCTGATGATTTTGAGCTTGTGAATAAGCCAACCTCTTTTGTCCGTCACCCCCATAAACCTGAGAAGGATAGAAATTGGGAGAGTGAAAGGAAAGCAAGTAGCCGGGGACAAGAAGGAACAGCTGGGAATGCCTCAGGATCACCTCCTCAGGTCAGAAAGGAAGGTGCTGAGGATAGAAGTGAGGTTCGCAAGCCAATGTGTTATCATTGTAACAAAACGGGCCATGTTCGTTCAGAGTGCTGGAAATAGTGAGGTAAACCCATAGGATCTGTTGGGGTATGCAAAGTTAGTGCACAGGAAAAGACTCCGACTGAGAGTATAGCAGACCAGGCTATAGCTTTGATGACAGCTATGAAACCAGATACTAGAACTAAAAGAGTGTAGAGGTTAAGAATAAAATGCCTGAGAGTTACAATGAATTTCTGTCAAAGGGGTGAGTAACTCCTGTAAGTGAGACAGGAAAACCTATCATTATACTCAGCGACACAGGAGCAACCTAATCGCTCTTGCTAGAGAAAGATATAAGGGTTCCACCAGAGAGTGCCTTGAACCCTAAAGTTTTACTTAATGGAATTGGCGGGGTGTATATACGCATATCTTTGTATAAAGTATGCCTAGAGAGTGACTTAATATCTGAGATAGTTACTGTAGGTGTTGTCCATAGTTTACCAGTGAAGGGAACTGATCTACTCCGAGGAAATGATTTCTGGATCAACAGTATCAGTGTCTCCTAAAGTTACAGAGAAACCAAGTGAAATTAAGGAAATGGAGCAATTACTGGAACAATTTTTCGTGGATATTTCCTGCGTGTATAGTTACCCGAGCAATGGCTAAACAGGATCCATTGTTGGAGGTAAAAGGGGCACCACAAATAGATAGCCAAGTATCTGAAACCCTTATTTGGGGATTTAGATAATCCAAATGAGTTGTTTAACAGATCGTCTATCATTGCAGCACAGCAAGCTGATCCAGAGATATACCGAATAGCACAGAGAGTTCTGTCAGAAGCTGAGGAGACAGGAGTCCCAGAAGGCTGTTATATGGCAAACGGGGTTTTGAGGAGGAAATGGAGACCGCCTCATAGGCCTGCAGACAAAGGCTGGACAGTTGTTGAACAGATAGTAGTACGACCTAAATATCGCCAAGGATTATTAAGGTTAGCACACGACATTCCTTTTGCAGGACATAGGGGAATTTGAAAGACCAAATCACACATAAGCCTGGTCAGGTTTTACAAAGGATGTGAGACAATTTTGTAGGACATGCCATACCTGTCAAATGGTGGGAAAACCACAACCTACCATAAAACCAGCACCGCTAGTTCCCACATCAGTGATTGAGGAACCATTTAGCAGCGTGTTAGTAGATTGTGTAGGAACCTTGCCAAAAACAAAAGCAGGGCATCAATACATACTTAATATCATGGATATGGTAACAGTGGGAATGTGAGTTGTGAGGGGATGCAAAGAAGCATCAAGGGGATTACTCTCAATCATCAGTAAAGTGATGGAAGGTGTCATCAACAGTGCCATCAAGCGGCACTTGCTTAGCAATAAGCTGCTCAGTGACGCTCAGTTTGGGTTCTGCCACAGCGACTCAGCTCCTGACCTCATTACAGCCTTGGTTCAAACGTGGACAAAAGAGCTGAACTCAAGGTGTGAGGTGAGAGTGACTGCCCTTGACATCAAGACAGCATTTGACCGAGTATGGCATCAAGGAGCCCAAGCAAAACTGAGGTCAATGGGAATCAGGGGGAAAGTCCTCTGCTGGTTGGAGTCATAACTAGCGCAAGGTAAGATGGTTGTGGTTGTTGGAGGTCAATGACCTGAGCTCCAGGACATCACTGCAGGAGTTCCTCAGGGTAGTGTCCTCGGCCCAACCATCATCAGCTGCTTCATCAATGACCTTCCTTCAATCATAAGGTCAGAATTGGGGATGTTCGCTGATGATTGCACAATGTTCAGTAGCATTTGTGACTCATCAGATACTGAAGCAGTCTGTGTGGAAATGCAGCAAGACCTGGACAATATCCAGGCTTGGGCTGATAAGTGGCAAGTAACATTTGCGCCACACAAGTGCCAGGCAACGACCATCTCCAACAAGAGAGAATCTAACCATCTCCCCTTGACATTCAATGGCATTACCATCGTTGAATCCCCCACTATCAACATCCTAGGGCTACCATTGACCAGAAACTGAACTGGAGTAGCCATATAAATACTGTGGCTACAAGAGCAGGTCAGAGGTAGGGAATTCTGAGGCGAGTAACTCACCTCCTGACTCCCCAAAGCCTGTCCACAATCTACAAGGCACAAGTCAGGAGTGTGATGGGATACTCTCCACTTGTCTGGATGGGTGCAGCTCCAACAACACTCAAGAAGTTCGACAACAGGACAAAGCAGCCCACTTGATTGGCACCCCATCTACAAACATTCACTCCCTCCACCACCGACGCACAGTGGCAGCTGTGTGTACCATCTACAAGATGCACTGCAGCAACGCACCAAGGCTCCTTAGACAGCACCTTCCAAACCCATGAGTTCTACCAACTAGAAGGACAAGGGCAGCAAATGCATGGGAACACCACCACCTGCAAGTTCGTTTCCAAGTCACACACCATCCTGACTTGGAACTATGTCGCCGTTCCTTCACTGTCGTTGGGTCAAAATCCTGGAACTCCCTTCCTAACAGCACTGTGGGTGTACCTAGCCCACATGGACTGCAGCGGTTCAAGAAGGCAGCTCACCACCACCTTCTCAAGGGCAATTAGGGATGGGCAATAAATGCTGGCCTGGCCAGTGACGCCCACATCCCATGAATGAATTAAAGAAAAGACAGGCCAAGTGAGTTGGCAGGAACATGGCAGATGGAATATAACGTGGAAAAATGTGGGCCGGAATTTGAGGTTGGGTGGGAGGCTCCACCCACCATCCATAACGTCAGGGGCAAGCCCGCCTTCGCCAGGCCTGGGAGCAACACCAAGATCATATGTCCCCCAGGCCCTAAGTTGGCCTTAGGTGGGACTTCTGCCAATCAGTGGGCCAGCAGCTCTCAGTACCAGCAGCGCTACTGCTGGAACTCCACCAAGATTCGGCAGCAAGAGGGACGCGGGTCCCGGATAAAGGTTTGTGAGGCTTCACCAGGGACAATTGTCTTGGCCGTTTCACGCCGCCACTGCCCCTGGTAAATTTGTAGTGGAGTCGGCAAGGCGTCGGGAATGGCACAGCGTGCCTCCCACTCAATTTTACAACTCCCCCCCACCCATGCCACTAGCCCACTCCTGTAGGAGGTGTAAAATTCCAGCTGTGAAGTTATTCACTTTGCTGGGAAGAACAGAAATGCAGAGTATTTCTTAAATGGTGAGAGATTGGGAAGTGTTGATGTCCAAAGGGACCTGGGTGTCCTTGTTCATAAGTCACTGAAAGCTAACCTGCAGGTGCAGCAAGCAATTAGGAAGGCAAATGCTATGTTGGACTTTATTGTAAGAGGATGTGAGTAGAGGAGTAAAGGAGTCTTGCTGCAATTGTATAGAGCCTTGGTGAGACTGCACCTGGAGTATTGTGTATAGTTTTGGTCTCCTTACCTAAGGAAGGATATACTTTCCATACAGGGAGTGTAATAGCGGTTTGCCAGACTGATCCTTGGGATGGTCGGATTGTACTACGAGGAGAGATTGAGGAGACTGGGCCTATATTCTCTAGAATTTAGAAGAATGAGTGGTGATCTCACTGAAGCATACAAAATTCTTACAGGGCTCGACAGGGTTCTTGCAGGTAAGATGTTTCCCCTGGCTTGAGGCGTCTAGAACCAGGGGACACAGACTCAGAATAAGAGATAGGCCATTTAGGACTGAGATGAGAAGGAATTTCTTCATGCAGAGTCTGGTGTATCTGTTGAATTCTCTACCACAGAGGGCTATTGAGGCTCAGTCATTGAGTATGTCCAAGGAAAAGACTGATAGATTTCTAGACATTAAAGATGTCAAGGGATATGGGGATAGTGCAGGAAAATGGTGTTGAAGTGGAAGATCAGCCATGATCAAGTTGATTAGTGGAACAGGCTCAAGGGGCTGAATGGCCGACTCCTGCTCCTAGTTCTTATGATCCTATGTTTCCAAGTTCCTATGTTCTTTCTGTATTTGTTCTTTCTCTTTGGCCTCATTTGGCTGGTTTAAGACCACTGGGGCTGCTATCACTTTACCTCCAGCCAAATCATCGCCGAGCTGCAAATCTATTCCGGCCACAGGCAGACAATGAATAATCCCTATTGTAACTGGTCCAGATACTAGTGTAGGTGGATCCAATACAAGAGCACTGACATGTATCCATCTTCAGTGCCTCTTACCAGAACCTTTGCCTTGATTGAGCTGTCTGGTGGAACGGTCATCCTTTTACCCAGCATTAAGGAGTGAGTGGCCAATGAATCTCAGAGCAGAACAATGGATTTTCCTGTCTCATTAGAGGGATATGGGACACCTTTCCCTTTCAAACAAAATCCTGATAACCTTCAGGAATCTTTTCTACTTCTGCTACATCTGGGACAGTATTCTTTGAGGAGTGTATTACAGTGGTTCGGGTCACAGGCTTGTCTGCCTTGTTGCCTACTTGGGCTCCTTTTCCAACTCAGCTCTGTGAACTCCTACAAAATTTACTGTCTCCCCTTTAAATTCCAGCTTTCACATGCCACGTTTTACTGCAATGGAAACACACAGGTCTGTGGAAAACATTCCTGCCCTTTGCACTTTATTTCCTTACTGGTGCAGGTCTTCTTGCATTCTCACTTTTGGTTCCCTTTTCACCAGCACCCCATCTTTTATTATTATTAATCCACTTTCTGTCCTTCCCAGAACTCTTGCGATTATTATAGATGGGTTTTCCATGAAAAAGGATTTTTGAGTAAGCACATAATCATCTGCCATTTCAGCAGCTTCTCTTACCCTTGTAATTCTTTGCTCCTCCATATGAGTCTTTATGTTGAGGGGGATGCTATTTTTAAATCCTTCTCGTACAATTATTTCTCTCAAATTTCCATTTGAGATTCTAACTTGAGAGATCGGATCCTGTGAACGAAAGCCATGAGTTTAATTCTTTCAAATTCAATAAAGGTTTGGGCAGGTTTTTTCCTAGCATTTCAAACCTGCGGCTGATAGGCACGTATGCATTTAAGATCGCAGTTTTAGTCTGTTCTTAATCAGAGGAGCTTTCTTCTGATAACATGGAATGAACTTCACAAGCTCTACCCACCAATTCATCTTGTACGAGGAGGGTCCAATATTCTTTTGGCCATCCTAGTCTGTATCTATTTTTTCAAAGGAGATAAAATGGAGCTCGACCTCTTCCTTATTACATTTTGGCACAAATTGTGAGTATCTTAAAACAGCAAAGTTACTTTGCGAATTGTGGATCTAGTTTGAGTGGCTGGTTGCATTCTCACCTTGTACTTGCAGCCTTTCTAACTCAAACTTTCTCACCGCTTCCTGCCTTTCCTTTTGAAGTTGAAACTCTTCTTCCTCTTTTTCCTTTTGAAGTTGAAACCCTTTCCTCTTTTCTCAAGTGCAACTCCTCCCTCTCTTTCTGAATTCTAGCTAGGGCCCTGTTTTCAGTATCAGATCCCATGGTTGCTTCTCCTGGTTCTGGGTTAAAATTAAAATGGCTCACTAGATTCTTCAACATTTTAGGTTTCTTTGTTTTTTGTTTGAAAGTGACTCCCACCTGGGCAGCTCAGGTTGTTACGACCAGGCGAGGAAGGGATCTCAGGCTCCTCTTTCGCCTCTTCTCTGGGTTGACCACAACAGGGTTTATCTTTTTTTAACACAGTGATTTAACTGACCACCTCAGTGAACAATTGCTCCAGTTTTCCTAATATAATTGCAAATGAACCAACAAGACAGGTATTTTTGAGTGTAAACAAGAAAGATGTAAGTTTATTAACCTTATCACTCTAAACCGGTTAATATTACTAAAATACACTGCGCCTCCATGCCCATATTCACACAAGAGCCACACACACACACACACACACACACAAATAAATTACAGAGGGAAAAGCAAATTTTGGGAGGTTGGAGTAGAATCCTTAATAAATGCAGTTTAAATACTGAATCTCAGTCCCAGAGTCTTTAGTTGAAATTGTAGTCCTGAAGTCTTCGCTGGGCCATATGCACGGGTCGGGCTGGCTTCTCAGGTTCTGGAAGGCAGGAGAGGGACTTTATCCTTGTCCCCTGGTTGCTGACTGTAAGGATCTGTAAACTTGTCTTCCACCAGCGTCAGCTTGAGGCTTCTCAGGATCTGTACTGGAGAGAGAGAGAGAGAGATGCTGTTCCCTAGCTAGATCCCAGTTACTGTCTGGCTTCTGAGTCACCACTCACAAATCTCCTGAGTGGGCCAAGCAGTCATGTGATGTGACCACCTCTTTGTGTTTGAATCAGCATCTTCCGGAATGATCTTTGAAATTTTCCCCCGAGCTGTTCAGACATACTTGATAGTGGGAGGTTTGGCTCTTTCAATGTCAATGGATGTCGATGGCTTTTGACGACCCCCATTGATAAGGTTATCCCAGATAAATGAATCGGAGAGCATCCCATTGACCTGGCTCGACTGAGTAATCACATCTGTCTCCGGCCCGATTCTTTGGTGTTTTCATATGCAAATTGTGCGTGGCCAGCTTGGCTGCCAGCTGTTGCGTTTTCAAAAGTTATTTGTAACAATGTCCAGTACAAGTCTCAGGCAAAGTTCCATATGATGAAATTAATATTTCCATTTGGCATGTGGGGCTTCCGTCACACCTCTGGACCACGCCAAATGAAATGTGACAATGGATGCATTTCATTATAGGAGTTAAAAAAAAGAGAAAACACTGGAAAACACACATGCATTTTTTCATTCACTCTCATCCACTCTGTCATCCACTCAGAAATCTTAATATTGTTGCAGCTTGTCCTTTTTCCCTCTGAAGCAGCAGTGTTGATTTCACAGAATCACAGAATCGTTACAGTGCAGAAGGAGGCCATTGTCTCCGCACTGGCTCTCTGAAAGAGCAATTTCCTCAGTTCCATTCCCCTGCCTTCTCTCCATAACCTTGCACATTCTTCCTTTTCATATAACTGTCTAATTCCCTTTTGAATGCTTCAATTGAACCTGCCTCCACCACATTCTCAGGCAGTGCATTCCAGACCTTAACCACTTGCTGCAGGAAAAAGTTTTTCCTCATGTCACTTTTGCTTCTCTTACCAAATACTTTAAATCTGTGCCTTCTCATTCTCAATCCTTTCATGAGTGGGAACAGTTTTTCTCTAGCTACTCTTTCCAGACCCTTCATGATTATGAATACCTCTATCAAATCACCTCTCAGCCTTCTCTTCTCCAAGGAAAACAGTCCTAACTTCTCCAATCTATCTTCATAACTGAAATTCCTCATCCCTGGAACCATTCTGGTGAATCTTTTCTGTACTCTCTCCAATGCCCTCACATCTTTCCTCAAGTGCGGTGCCCAGAATTCAACGCAATACTCCAGCTGAGGACAATCTAGTGTCTTATACAAGTTCAACAAAACTTTCTTGCTCTTGTACTCTATGCCCTTATTAATAAAGCCCCAGACTCTCAATGACTTATGCACGTATATACCTAGGTCCCTCTGCTCTTGCACCCCCTTTAGAATTGTACTCTTTATTCTATATTGCCTCTCCATGTTCTTCCTACCAAAATGAATCACTTCACATTTCTCAGCATTGAACTTCATCTGCCACCTGTCTTCCCCTTCCACCAACTTGTCTATGTCCTTTTGTAGTTCTACACTATCCTCCTCACAGTTCACAATGTTTTGTATCATCTGCAAACTTTGAAATTGTGCCCTGTACACCAAGGTCTAGGTCATTAATATATATCAGGAAAAGCAAGGGTCCCAACACTGATCCCTGGGGAACTCCACTACAAACATTCCTGCAGTCCGAAAAACATCCATTAACCACTGCTCTTTGTTTCCTGTCACTCAGCCAATTCCGTATCCATGTTGTTACTGTCCTGCTTATTCCATGAGCTACAGGTTTGTTCACAAGTCTGTTATGTGGCACTGTATCAAACGCATTTTGAAAGTCCATGTACACTACATCAACAGCATTGCCCTCATCAACCCTCTCTGTTACCTCCTCAAAAAACTCTAGCAAATTAGTTAAACATGATTTTCCATTAAGAAATCCATGCTGGTTTTCCTTAATTAACTCGTATTTGTCCATGTGACTATTGATTTTGTCCCAAATTATTTTTCCTAGAAGTTTTCCCACCGCTGAAGTCAAACTGGCTGGCCTGTAGTTGCTGGGCTTATCTTTACACCCTTTTTTGAACAAGGGAGTAATGTTTGCAATTCTCCAGACCTCTGGCACCACCCTCGAGTATAAGGAAGACTGAAAAATTATGGCCAGTGCCTCTGCGATTTCCACTGTCACTTCCCTCAATATCCTTGGATGCATCTCATCTGGTCCTGGTGCTTTATCCTCTTTAAGTACAGACAGCCTATCTAATACTTCCTCATTGTCAATTTTAAACCCTCTAATGTCTGACTTGCCTCCTCTTTCAACAATGCTTAGGTTGCATCTTCGTCCTTGGTAATGACAGATGCAAATTTAATACCTCAGCTATGCCCTTTAACTCCATGTGTAAATCCCCTTTCTGGTCCCTAATAGTCCCCACTCCTCCTTTTACCACCCTTTTACTATTTATATTCCTATAGAAAACTTTGGGATTCCCTTTAATGCTAGTTGCCAGTCTCTTTTCATGCTCTCTCTTTGCTTCTCTTATTTGATTTTTCACTTCCCCTCTGGACATTTTATATTTAGCCTGGTTCTCAATAGTATTTTCTACCTGGCATCTGTCACAAGCACACTTTTTCTTCTTTATATTAATCTTTACCTCTTTTGTCATCCAGGGAGCTCTGGATTTGTTTGCCCTACTTTTCCCCATTGTCATCGACCGGTTTTCCTGCCAGCTTTTAACTCTAATTTATTCGCCCAACTCCATTCTTCTCCCATTGAAGTTGATTATTCTTACTCTGGATTGCTCTTTGTCCTTTTCCATAGTCAGCCTAAACCTTATGATACAATGATCACTATCCCCTAAATGCTCTCCTACTGATACTTGATCCAATCGGCCCACCTCATTCCCAAGAACCAGGTCTAGCAGTGCCTCCTTTCTTGTTGGACTAGCAACATACTGTTGTAAAACATTTTCGTGAACACACTCTAGGAACTCTTGCCCGTCACTGACCTTTACACTCCTATTATCCCAGTCTATGTTTGGATAATTAAAGACCCCCATTATAACTACCCGATAATTTTTGCAGCTCACTGGAATTTTCTTGCAAATTTGTTCCTCCACGTCCTTCCCACTAGCTGGTGGCCTGTAGATAACACTGAGCAATGTAACTGTATCTTTTTTCTTCCTTAGCTCTAGCCAAATTGATTTTGTCCTCGACCCCTCTGGGACATCCTTTTTCTCCAGCACTGCAACAGTTTCCTTCAACAATACCGCCACTCCTCCCCCTTTTTCCCTTTCTTACCTTTCCTGAACACCTTGTATCCAGGAATATTCAACACCCAGTCCAGCCCTTCTTTGAGCCTGGTCTCTGTTCAAGCCTCAACATCACATTTCCACAAGGCAATCTGCACCTGTACCTCACTGGTCTTATTACCCACAGTCCATGCATTCACATACATGCACATTAACCCTGATTCAGACTTTATTACTTTCTCCCTTACGCTGACCCCACCTAATAATTTACTATTCCCGACTCCGAGTCGTGGATAGTGATGAGGATTGTCAGAGGATACAGCAGGATAGAGATCGGTTGGAGACTTGGGCGGAGAAATGGCAGATGGAGTTTAATCCGGACAAATGTGAGGTAATGCATTTTGGAAGATCTGATACAGGTGGGAAGTATACAGTAAATGGCAGAACCCTCAGGAGTATTGACAGGCAGAGAGATCTGGGCGTACAGGTCCACAGATCACTGAAAGTAGCAACGCAGGTGGATAAGGTAATCAAGAAGGCATACGGCATGCTTGCTTTCATCGGTCGGGGCATAGAGTATAAAAATTGGCAAGTCATGCTGCAGCTGTACAGAACCTTAGTTAGGCCACACTAGGAATATTGCGTACAATTCTGGTCACCACACTACCAGAAGGAAGTGGAGGCTTTGGAGATGGTACAGAAGAGGTTTACCAGGATGTTGCCTGGTCTGGAGGGCATTAGCTATGAGGAGAGGCTGGATAAACACGGATTGTTTTCACTGGAATGACGGAGGTGGAGGGGCGACATGATAGAGGTTTACAAAGTTATGAGTGGCATGGACAGAGTGGATAGTCAGAAGCATTTTCCCAGGGTGGAAGAGTCAGTTACTAGGGGACATAGGTTTAAGGTGCGAGGTGCAAAGTTTAGAGGGAATGTGCGAGGCAAGTTCTTTACACAGAGGGTGGTGAGTGCCTGGAACTTGCTGCCAGGGGAGGTGGTGGAAGCAGATACGATAGCGACGTTTAAGAGGCGTCTTGACAAATGCATAAATAGGATAGGAATAGAGGGATACGGTCCCCGGAAGAGCAGAAGGTTTTAGTTTAGGCAGGCATCAAGATCAGCGCAGGCTTGGAGGGCCGAATGGCCTGTTCCTGTGCTGTACTGTTCTTTGTTTTTTGCACTCTTGTTCTATCTATCTCCCCCAGTATTCTGTGCTCCTTGGTTTTCCTCTCTGATACTTGCTCCTGGTTCACACACCCCTGACAAGTTACCAGTTTTGCTTCCCTGCAATCTGAGCTCCCTCTCAGGTTCCCACCCCCTGACAATTTAGTTTAAACCTTCCCCCAACAGCACTGGCAAATCTCCCTGCAAGGATATTCGTCCGTCTTGCTCAGATGCAACCCGTCCATCTTGTACAGGTCCCACCTGCCCCAGAACAGGTCCCAATGCCTCAGAAATCTGATGCGTTCCCTTCTACACCAGTTCTTCAGCCACATGTTCAATTGCTCAATTCTACTATTCCTCTGCTCACTTGCATATGGGACTGGGAGTAATCCTGAGATTACTGCTTTTGAGGTCCTGCTTTTTAGTCTCCTTCCTAGCTCCCTAAAATCTGCTTTCAGGACCTCATCCCCCTTCTTAACTATGTCATTGGTACCAATGTGGACCACGGCCTCTGGCTGTTCACCCTCCCCCAGAAGAATGTCCTGCAGCCGCTCCGTGACATCCTTGACCCTAACACCAGGGGAGGCAACACACCACCCTGGAGTCATGTTTACTGCCATAGAAACGCCTCTCTGTTCCCCTAACTAATGAATCCCCTATCACTACTGCTCTTCCACTCTTCGTCCCCCCATTCTATGCAGCTGAGCCACCTGTGATGCCACAAACTTGGATCTGACTGCCACTCCTCTGAGGAATCATCACCCTCACTAGTATCCAAAATGGAAAACCGATTAGCGAGTGAGATCATATCAGGGGACTCCTGCACTACCTGCCTGGTTCTCTTAGATTGCCTGGCGGTCACTCATTCTTTGGGGTATGGGGTTACTCTCCCTTTGGACACAATATCCTGATAACATTCAGGGATCTCGTTACATTTTCCTGTACCCAGAGCAGACTGTTTCCTGGGACTTACTGCTGTTGCAATTAAAGCCACAGCCTGCTCTGCTGTGCTTTCCATCAGGGTCCCTTTTCCAGCACTGGGCAGGTGTGCCCTGATTAACCTTATAGGCTTTCCCCTAAGCTGCAACTGGACTCGCTCTGTGCACTTTTTGTTCCTCCACATGGGTCTTTATAGAAAGAGGGAGAGAGTTTTTCAATTCCTCAAGTAGAATCAACTCTCTGAGGTTTTCATACGTGGGCTGCACTTTAAGGGCCCTTAACCACTGGCCAAAAAACAGCTCCTTACTGCTTTCAAACTCGAGGTAAGTTTGATCAGCTTGTTACCGGAGGGTTCGGAATTTCTGGCAGTACGCTTCTGGTACTAGCTCATATGCCCCAATGATAGCATTTTTAGTCAATTCATAATTTAATGAACCAGCAACAGTGAATAAACCTTTTCCTGTTAGCTTGCTTTGTCGCTGGAGGATCCAGCTCTTTGCCGGCCATTTCAACTGTCTCGCAAGCTTTTCAAAAGTTACAAAAATGCTTCCACATCCCCCTCATTGAAACTTGGGATCAATTGGGAGAACTTTATGAGCTCAGCACATGGTCCTGAGTTAAGTGCAGTCTCCATATTGGCCATGCTTTCACTGGCCCCACACTGCCCCACCCCACCCCACCCCCAGCTAATTCAAGCCGCCGTAACTCCCTATCTTGCTGCTCCTTCTGGAAAATTCTCTCTCTTTCTTCCTGTCTTCCAATTCATGTTTCCTTTGTTCGAATTGTGTCCTAGCTAACATTACCTTGTCTGAGTCTGACTCCAACCCTGTCTCCGAATCTTCAGGTTCGAGTGAAAAATGGTTGGCCACAAGTCTTAGGATGTCGGATTTCTTACCTCTTGCACGGAAAGTAATCCCAAACTGCCCAGCCACATTTTTCAACTTTTCCACTTATAGGGCCTTTATCTTATCCCAAGTTACTTCATCCTGGCTTGGGAAAGTACTGGCCTCGGATGCGGAGATGTTAGTATTCTAGCAACACAAACCACAAGAAAACCTGTATTGATTTTTTTTTTGTTGGGATCAATTTGGTTTCTCACTTCCAATTTCTCGTTTGTCTGTGTACAATGCCAGACTAGAGCCCCCAAATTTCTGTTACGACCAGGTGAGGAAGGGGTCTCAGACTCCCCTTTTGCCCCTTCTCTGGGTTGACCACAGCAGGGTTTATCTTTTTTAACAGAGATTTAACTTACCACCTCAGTGAGCGCTTACTCCTGTTCCTCTAATATATTTGCAAATGAACCAATCAGACAGGTTTTCTTTCTTGAGTTTAAACAAGAAAGATGTAAGTTTATTAACCTTATCACTCTAAACCGGTTAAAATTACTAAAATACGCTATGCATCCATACCCACATTCACACAAGAGCCACACGCACGCACGCAAACACACACACACACACATACACACACATACACATACACACACACACATACACATACACACACACATACATATACACACACACACACACACACACACACACACACACACATAGATTACAGAGGGAAAAGCAGAGTTGGGAGGTTGGAATCGAGTCCTTTATAAATGGAATGTAAATACTGAGTCTCAGTCCCAGAGTTTTTAGTTGAAATTGCAGTCCTGAAGATCTCGCTGGGCCATGTGCACGGGTCAGGCTGGTTACTCAGGTTCTGGAAGGCAGGAGAGAGACTTTATCCTTGTCCCCCGGTTGCTGACTGTAAGGATCTGTAGACTTGTCTTCCACCAGACGCAGATTGAGGCTTCTCAGGATCTCTACTAGAGAGAGAGAGAGAGAGAGACAGAGACAGAGATGCTGTTCCCTTGCTGGATCCCAGTGACTGTCTGACTTCTGAGTCACCAATCACAAATCTCTTGAGTGGGCCAAGCAGTCATGTGATGTGACCACCACTTTATGTCTGAATCAGCATCTTCCGGAATGATCTTTGAAATTCAGGGCTCTCCTCCTAGCTGTTCAGACATACTTGGCAGGGGAGATTTGACTCTTTCAATGTCAATGGGTGTCGATGGCTTTTGATGACCCCTCATTGATAAGGTCATCCCAGATAAGTGAATCAGAGAGCACCCCATTGTTCTGACTAGCTGAGTAATCATATCTGTCTCCAGACTGATTCTTTGGTATTTCATATGCAAATTGTGCTTGGCCATCTGGGCTGCTAGCTGTTCAGTTTTTAAAAGTTATTTGTAACAATGTCCAGTACAAGTCTCAGGCCAAGTTCCATGCGATAAAACTAATATTTCCATTTGGCATGTGGGATTTCCATCACAGGGTTTTCAAATCTTCAATACTTAATCAATTTAACTTATCATGTGACATGTCTCCTGCTCTTCTGCATGAAATGCGTCCTTTTGTTTCTCGCACCCGAGAAAAGAAATGAATGATATGAGAAAACCTGTTTGTTCAATTTTCACAGTTTTAGAGATCCATTTTCCTCCCATTTCCAAATATTTTATTTAAGCAGTTCAGAATCCCAGCTTTGAGCCCCCATTTTGGTATGGACAGGTGGTAACTTGTGTGGGTGGCTTCCAATTTTCACCTCCCAACTGATTGCGATTGTGTTTTGTTAAAAATGGTGCATTTTTAGGGCCAAATAAACTGACAAACGATAGTTTTCTTGTAGGTTAAAAAAACACCTATTTTCTTTGGAACAATTCCTGAAATGGTCGCAACCTTCACCCACTCGCACATTCACACATACACAAGAATAGATAGAGAGAAAAAGGTCGGATGCATTTAAAGTCCAAGGTAATATAAAACTTTGTGGATTACAGAATGCTGTTGAATCATCTGGGGAGAAAAGTCTTCTTTTAAAGGTACAGGCCTGGTTGTCTGCTTGCTCTTTATTTATTTATTTAGAGATACAGCACTGAAACAGGCCCTTCGACCCACCGAGTCTGTGCTGACCGACAACCACCCATTTTATACTAATCCTACATTATCCCCATATTCCCTACCACATCCCCACCATTCTCCTACCACCTACCTACACTAGGGGCAATTTACCTATCAACCTGCAAGTCTTTGGCTGCGAGAGGAAACCGGAGCACCCGGCGGAAACCCACAGGGAGAACTTGCAAACTCCGCACAGGCAGTACCCAGAACTGAACCTGGGTCGCTGGAGCTGTGAGGCTGCGGTGCTAACCACTGCACCACCCTAAATGAACTTAATTCAATTAATTAATTAATTGAATTTAAATTCCACCAGCTGCCATGTTGGGATTTGAACCCATGTCCCCAGGACATTAGCCTGGACCTCTGGATTGCTAGTCCAGTGACATTACCACTACGCCACCATCTCTCCATTTTTTCTCTCCATCTTGCTGAGGTGTTGTACAGTTCTATTGGTTAAAACTCAGCCCAAGGTTGGTGGTGTGAATTTGGTTTACCTTCACAGATGGAGAGTCTTAAAGTCACTTTGTAATTTCTCTGCTGTAATGGTTGTTCAGTTCTTGCTCAGCAGGGTTCTGCTTAGCTGGATCTCTCTCTCAGCCTCTGGCTGGAAACTGGCTTTCGGTGGTCTTGTCTGGATCTTCCTCTCTCTCCAGAGGGCTACCAATTAAGGTCAAAATCCATCACATTTGACTTTCTGTTAGGTGGTGCATGGCCCTGTTCCCTGGTGTGAGCACACAATGGACCAGGATGTAGAAACCATGGCTATCTATTGACGTCTGAATGGGAATCATTCTGTTATAATGATGCTACTTAACTCATTCATTTTGGTTTGGGCTGTGAGTCAGTCTGTCTTCTGAACCTTTTGTTAGTTCATGCAGGTAGATAGGAGTCATCAATATGCAATGGGTTCTCCCAGAGCTATTTCAGATGAAGTTAACAAGTTTAACCCTCCACAGACGGAACTGTGTATTGTCAACACAAGAGGGGGTTCACGTGATCACTACTCCATATTGTCTGTGCAATAATTGTCCTTGTTCTTGTGGTTCAGTGTAAAAGTTGACTTTTTATTTTCATAATTCCTCCAATTCATTGTTTATTTCAACACAGCTCCTTCCAAGCATGTGAGGAGAGACTGAAGAAGCTGGCATTGTCCCCTTAGAGCAGAGAAGGTTGAGGGAGATTTAGTCGAGGGGTTTAAAAACATTGAGGAGTTTTGATAGCGTAAATCATGAGAAACTGTTTCCATTGGCAGGAGGGTGATATTTTCTTACAGAGTGAGTTCAGATGATCTGGAATGCAGTGACTGAAAGGCTGGTGGAAACAGATTCAATACCAACCATCAAAAGGGAATTGGATAAATACTTGAAGGGTAAATATTGCAGAACCATGGAGAAAGAGTAAAGGTGTGGGACGAATTAGATATCTCTCTCAAAGAACCAGCACAGGCATGATGGGGGAATGGCCTCCTGTGCTGTTTGATTTTATTTATAAAATAATGGATAGCTGGAAGTGAATTACAGCCTAGAATCTAATCGAGAGTTCTGGGGATTGAAAATCCTGTCCTGTTACACTGACAGTGGGATATTGCTCATCAGACACAGCGCTCTCTGATGACCTCAGGATTTAATACAGGATCAGCTCATTTACATACGGAACAACAAATAATATAATGGAGGTGTTTTAGATGATGGAAGTATTTAACAATTTCCTCTGGTGGGGGAATTACAGAACAAGGGAGCATAACCTTAGATTTATAGTTAGGCTGTTCAAGGGTTATGTCAGTAAGAACTTCACACAAAGGGTGACGAGACATTTCCTGCGACACTTGCTGAGACATTTGTTAATAAGACCTGCCTGTTTGAAGTCTGTGCCATGAAATTTATTCATGTAGTGTTGCCTCTTGTGGTGCTCTGCAGGCTGCCCTTGCTTCCCGGAGACAGGCAGTCCCACAGGTCACTACCTGTGTGACCCCATGCCCCGTTCTTCATTGATATGTGCGCAAGCAGCAGCATCCCCTGCCAGGGCCTGAACACGTTGAATTGGCACCATCCTGAAGACAACTGGCTGATGTAACGTCAGGATTCCAAATTTGAACAGCCCAGATCCTGGTAACGCTGAATTGTCCACTCCTGAGCAAAGAAGCAAGATGGACTCTACAGCAGCTCCCCTGCTCTGCTTCAAGTAGTGCAGTGGGATCTTTTACATCCACCTGAGAGCAGACAGGGCCTCGAGTTAACGTCTCACCCGAAAGACAGGACCTCCAACAGTGTAGCACTGCCTGAGTACTGGACTGGAGTGATTTTGTGCTGAAGCCTCTGGAATGGGCATTGAACAGACAGCTTTCTGATTGCAAAGTGAGAGTGCTACACACTAAGCCACAGCTCTCACTATAAAGGGTTAGCATAACTTCCCTGCTTTTGTAATCTATGTCACTATTTATAAAGCCCAGGATCCCATATAATTTTTAAAGACCATTATCCACTTCTCCTGCCACTAAGACAGATTTTTATATAGAAATGCCCAAGTCTCTTGTCCGAGCTGGAAGTGAATTACAGCCTAGAATCTAATCGAGAGTTTTGGGGACTGAAAATCCTGTCCTGTTGCACTGACAGTGGGACATTGCTGTTCAGACACAGCGCTCTCTACAGCCTCTTTAAAATTGTATTTTTTGTTATATTGCCTCTCCTCATTCTTCCTTCCAAAATGCATTATTGCACACTTCTCGGAATTAAATTTCATCTGCCATGTGTCTACCCATTTTACCAGTCTGTTTATGTCCTCCTGAATTCTTTACCATTCCCCTCATTTCTTTGTTTCGTGTCATCTGCAAACTTTGAAATTATGCCTTGTATACCAAAGTCCAGGTTATTACTTCATCAAAGAACTCAATCAAGTTGTCAGAAATTATTTGCCTTTAACAGATCTGTGCTGGCTGACATTTGTTAACCCATATTTTTCTAAGTGACAACTAGTTTTGTCTTAGATTATTGTCTGGAATAGTTTCTCCCCCACCCCACAGCCCCCAATCTACCCACTGACATTAGGCTGACTGGCCTGTAGTTATTAGGTTTATCCCTCTCCTCCTTTTTGAACAGGGGTGTAACATTTACAACCTGCCAGCCCTCTGGCATCACTCCCATATTGAAAGAGGATTGGACGATTGTAGCCACAGCTTCTGCTATTTCCATCCTTATCCCTCAGGAATCTAGGATGCTTCCCACATCTGGTCTGGGTGACTTTCCTACTTTGGACACTGCTAACCTTTCAAGTACTTCCTCTTTATCTCGTTTCTCCGAGTCAATTTCTCTACTACCTCCTCCATTACTGTGACACCGGCAGCTTCCTCCTATTTTGGGGAGAAATGTTCATTCAGTACCTCAGCCATGCCCTCTGCCTCCACACCATTTATTTTCTGGTCCCTAATCACCAGAACCTTTCCGCTGACTATCCATCTACTATGTTTAGAAAGGACTTTAGTGTTCCAGATGTTTATGCTTGTTGGAGGCCAATCATCTCAGGCCCAGATGCAGGAGATCCTCAGAGTAGTGTACCAGGTCCAACCATCTTCAGCTGCTTCATCAATGACCTTCTCTCCATCATAAGCTCTGAAGTGGGGATGATCCCTGATGATTGTGCAATGTTCAGCACCTTTTGTGACTCCTCAGAATCTGAAGCAGTTCAAGCCTGCATGTAGCAAGACATGGACAACATTCAGGCTTGGGCTGATAAGTGGAAAGTAACATTCGCACCACAGAATTGCCAGGCAATGACCATCTCCAACAAGAGAGAATCTAACCATCAGCCCTTGACATTCTACAGCATTACCATCGTTGAATACTCCACCATCAACATCCTGGAGGGATTCAGAAGAAACTTAACTGGACCAGCCATATAAATACTATGGCTACAAGAATAGATCAGAGATTGAGGGTGACAGTGGTTCAGTGGTGCTGTCACTGATGTAATAATCTAGAAGCCCAGGCTAATTCCCCTGGGGCATGTGTTCAAATCCCACCATAGCAGCTGGTGGAATTTAATTTCAAATAATTGAAAAGAATCTCAAAATAATTGCCACTTTCAAGAATGGTGCCATAAAACTATTATCACTTGCCATTAACAAAAACATTTGGTTCACTAATGTCCTTGTCTGGCCTATAGGTGACTGCAAACCCACAGCAATGTGGTTGACTCTGAACTGCCCTCTGAAATAGCCCAGCAAGTCACTCAATTGTCTGGGGCAATTAGGGATGGGGAACAAATGCTGGCCTTGCCAGTGATGCCCACAGGAATTTAAAAAAAACTTTATGTTACCCACTTATATTTTCTCATACATTCTCTTTGTCTTCTTTCCTTTTTCAGGTCTCCCAAACACTTTCAGTACTGACTCTCTATGTATAATGAATCAGACATTGATCATAAACCTTCTTTTCCTGTCCCATTTTAAACTCAATATCTTTATTCATCCAAGAAGCTGTAGTATTGGATGTTCTTCTTCCTTTCGCCATCCTAGGAATGTTTTTAGCCTGTACCTGAAATATCTCCTCATTAAAGGCCCCCATTGCTCACATTCTGTTTCACCTGTCTATCTTGGTTTTGAACCCATCAACTATAAACCATCTGAACCCGTCTGTTATATTCCAGCCTGTAACTCACTGTTATTTATCCATTATTTAATGTATAAACTACCCAAACCCCTCTGTTATATTCCAGCTTGTAACTCACTGTTATTTATCCATTATTCTATGTATAAACTACCCAAACCCCTCTGTTATATTCCAGCCTGTAACTCACTGTTATTTATCCATTATTCTATGTATAAACTACCCAAACCCCTCTGTTATATTCCAGCCTGTAACTCACTGTTATTTATCCATTATTTAATGTATAAACTACCCAAACCCCTCTGTTATATTCCAGCTTGTAACTCACTGTTATTTATCCATTATTCTATGTATAAACTACCCAAACCCCTCTGTTATATTCCAGCCTGTAACTCACTGTTATTTATCCATTATTCTATGTATAAACTACCCAAACCCCTCTGTTATATTCCAGCTTGTAACTCACTGTTATTTATCCATTATTCTATGTATAAACTACCCAAACCCCTCTGTTATATTCCAGCCTGTAACTCACTGTTATTTATCCATTATTCTATGTATAAACTACCCAAACCCCTCTGTTATATTCCAGCTTGTAACTCACTGTTATTTATCCATTATTCTATGTATAAACTACCCAAACCCCTCTGTTATATTCCAGCCTGTAACTCACTGTTATTTATCCATTATTCTATGTATAAACTACCCAAACCCCTCTGTTATATTCCAGCCTGTAACTCACTGTTATTTATCCATTATTTAATGTATAAACTACCCAAACCCCTCTGTTATATTCCAGCCTGTAACTCACTGTTATTTATCCATTATTTAATGTATAAACTACCCAAACCCCTCTGTTATATTCCAGCCTGTAACTCACTGTTATTTATCCATTATTCTATGTATAAACTACCCAAATCCCTCTGTTATATTCCAGCCTGTAACTCACTGTTATTTATCCATTATTTAATGTATAAACTACCCAAACCCCTCTGTTATATTCCAGCCTGTAACTCACTGTTATTTATCCATTATTCTATGTATAAACTACCCAAATCCCTCTGTTATATTCCAGCCTGTAACTCACTGTTATTTATCCATTATTTAATGTATAAACTACCCAAACCCCTCTGTTATATTCCAGCCTGTAACTCACCGTTATTTATCCATTATTCTATAAATTACCCAAATCCCTCTGTTATATTCCGGCCTGTAACTCACTGTTATTTATCCATTATTCTATGTATAAACTACCCAAATCCCTCTGTTATATTCCAGCCTGTAACTCACTGTTATTTATCCATTATTCTATGTATAAACTACCCAAACCCCTCTGTTATATTCCAGCCTGTAACTCACCGTTATTTATCCATTATTCTATAAATTACCCAAATCCCTCTGTTATATTCCGGCCTGTAACTCACTGTTATTTATCCATTATTCTATGTATAAACTACCCAAATCCCTCTGTTATATTCCAGCCTGTAACTCACTGTTATTTATCCATTATTCTATGTATAAACTACCCAAACCCCTCTGTTATATTCCAGCCTGTAACTCACTGTTATTTATCCATTATTCTATGTATAAACTACCCAAATCCCTCTGTTATATTCCAGCCTGTAACTCACTGTTATTTATCCATTATTCTATGTATAAACTACCCAAACCCCTCTGTCATATTCCAGCCTGTAACTCACTGTTATTTATCCATTATTTAATGTATAAACTACCCAAACCCCTCTGTTATATTCCAGCCTGTAACTCACTGTTATTTATCCATTATTCTATGTATAAACTACCCAAATCCCTCTGTTATATTCCAGCCTGTAACTCACTGTTATTTATCCATTATTTAATGTATAAACTACCCAAACCCCTCTGTTATATTCCAGCCTGTAACTCACTGTTATTTATCCATTATTCTATGTATAAACTACCCAAATCCCTCTGTTATATTCCAGCCTGTAACTCACTGTTATTTATCCATTATTTAATGTATAAACTACCCAAACCCCTCTGTTATATTCCAGCCTGTAACTCACTGTTATTTATCCATTATTCTATGTATAAACTACCCAAATCCCTCTGTTATATTCCAGCCTGTAACTCACTGTTATTTATCCATTATTCTATAAATTACCCAAATCCCTCTGTTATATTCCAGCCTGTAACTCACTGTTATTTATCCATTATTCTATGTATAAACTACCCAAACCCCTCTGTTATATTCCAGCCTGTAACTCACTGTTATTTATCCATTATTCTATGTATAAACTACCCAAATCCCTCTGTTATATTCCAGCCTGTAACTCACTGTTATTTATCCATTATTTAATGTATAAACTACCCAAACCCCTCTGTTATATTCCAGCCTGTAACTCACTGTTATTTATCCATTATTTAATGTATAAACTACCCAAATCCCTCTGTTATATTCCAGCCTGTAACTCACTGTTATTTATCCATTATTCTATGTATAAACTACCCAAACCCCTCTGTTATATTCCAGCCTGTAACTCACTGTTATTTATCCATTATTCTATGTATAAACTACCCAAATCCCTCTGTTATATTCCAGCTTGTAACTCACTGTTATTTATCCATTATTCTATGTATAAACTACCCAAACCCCTCTGTTATATTCCAGCCTGTAACTCACTGTTATTTATCCATTATTCTATGTATAAACTACCCAAACCCCTCTGTTATATTCCAGCCTGTAACTCACTGTTATTTATCCATTATTTAATGTATAAACTACCCAAACCCCTCTGTTATATTCCAGCCTGTAACTCACTGTTATTTATCCATTATTTAATGTATAAACTACCCAAATCCCTCTGTTATATTCCAGCTTGTAACTCACTGTTATTTATCCATTATTCTATGTATAAACTACCCAAACCCCTCTGTTATATTCCAGCCTGTAACTCACTGTTATTTATCCATTATTCTATGTATAAACTACCCAAATCCCTCTGTTATATTCCGGCCTGTAACTCACCGTTATTTATCCATTATTCTATAAATTACCCAAATCCCTCTGTTATATTCCGGCCTGTAACTCACTGGTATTTATCCATTATTCTATGTATAAACTACCCAAACCCCTCTGTTATATTCCAGCCTGTAACTCACTGTTATTTATCCATTATTCTATGTATAAACTACCCAAACCCCTCTGTTATATTCCAGCCTGTAACTCACTGTTATTTATCCATTATTTAATGTATAAACTACCCAAACCCCTCTGTTATATTCCAGCCTGTAACTCACCGTTATTTATCCATTATTCTATAAATTACCCAAATCCCTCTGTTATATTCCGGCCTGTAACTCACCGTTATTTATCCATTATTCTATAAATTACCCAAATCCCTCTGTTATATTCCAGCCTGTAACTCACTGTTATTTATCCATTATTCTATGTATAAACTACCCAAATCCCTCTGTTATATTCCAGCCTGTAACTCACCGTTATTTATCCATTATTCTATAAATTACCCAAATCCCTCTGTTATATTCCGGCCTGTAACTCACTGTTATTTATCCATTATTCTATGTATAAACTACCCAAACCCCTCTGTTATATTCCAGCCTGTAACTCACTGTTATTTATCCATTATTCTATGTATAAACTACCCAAACCCCTCTGTTATATTCCAGCCTGTAACTCACCATTATTTATCCATTATTCTATGTATAAACTACCCAAACCCCTCTGTTATATTCCAGCCTGTAACTCACTGTTATTTATCCATTATTCTATGTATAAACTACCCAAATCCCTCTGTTATATTCCAGCCTGTAACTCACCGTTATTTATCCATTATTCTATGTATAAACTACCCAAATCCCTCTGTTATATTCCAGCCTGTAACTCACTGTTATTTATCCATTATTCTATGTATAAACTACCCAAACCCCTCTGTTATATTCCAGCCTGTAACTCACTGTTATTTATCCATTATTCTATGTATAAACTACCCAAACCCCTCTGTTATATTCCAGCCTGTAACTCACTGTTATTTATCCATTATTCTATGTATAAACTACCCAAACCCCTCTGTTATATTCCAGCCTGTAACTCACTGTTATTTATCCATTATTCTATAAATTACCCAAACCCCTCTGTTATATTCCAGCCTGTAACTCACCGTTATTTATCCATTATTCTATAAATTACCCAAATCCCTCTGTTATATTCCGGCCTGTAACTCACTGTTATTTATCCATTATTCTATAAATTACCCAAATCCCTCTGTTATATTCCAGCCTGTAACTCACCGTTATTTATCCATTATTCTATAAATTACCCAAATCCCTCTGTTATATTCCGGCCTGTAACTCACTGTTATTTATCCATTATTCTATAAATTACCCAAATCCCTCTGTTATATTCCAGCCTGTAACTCACCGTTATTTATCCATTATTCTATAAATTACCCAAATCCCTCTGTTATATTCCGGCCTGTAACTCACTGTTATTTATCCATTATTCTATAAATTACCCAAATCCCTCTGTTATATTCCAGCCTGTAACTCACCGTTATTTATCCATTATTCTATAAATTACCCAAATCCCTCTGTTATATTCCAGCCTGTAACTCACCGTTATTTATCCATTATTCTATAAATTACCCAAATCCCTCTGTTATATTCCGGCCTGTAACTCACCGTTATTTATCCATTATTCTATAAATTACCCAAATCCCTCTGTTATATTCCAGCCTGTAACTCACCGTTATTTATCCATTATTCTATAAATTACCCAAACCCCTCTGTTATATTCCAGCCTGTAACTCACTGTTATTTATCCATTATTCTATGTATAAACTACCCAAACCCCTCTGTTATATTCTAGCCTGTAACTCACTCGTGTCTGATGTCTGTGTATAAACCATCCCAATCTGACCATATGATGTTATATCTGCTGTCACTAGATCACAATCAGTATATTATCTCACAGTTTGATTTTGAAACAGTATTCTCTGTCCCTGTGCTGTTTTAATATTCTCGCTCTCTCTCTCTCTCCACAGAGGTTTCTGCTAATGGTTGGACAATGAGCACTGCGGATGATGTGAGTGTTGAGGAAGGAGGGTCCGCTGTCTTGCCGTGTACTTTCACTCACCCACACCCTGATCAGACGGTCACCGGCTCTGTGATATGGTACAAAGGCCGTTACAATGTTATTTTTAAGTGTACATATTCTGGTCCGGGCCATTCACAGAGTGAGCTGTGTGAGAATGTGATACAGCAGGACGGCGGGAATCGATTCAGATTCGTGGGGAACTTCAGTAACAAAGATGTCTCAATAATGATGGAGCGGCTGATCCGGGCGGACAGCGGTCCTTATCAGTGTCGTGTGGAGCTCAATATTGGAAATATTAATGTACTGAAACTAACGAGTCTGAGAGTGGAAGGTGAGGAACAATGTTCAGGGGCTGCAGCTGCCCCGATAGCTCAATGGCTAAAGACTCCACCTGGTCTGGTCCTGAACCACATGGGTAAATAAACTCTCAGCAATCCCGGGATTTGAAAGGGGAATATTGCCCGGGATTCCTGCTCCTGATCACTCTCCAGACACTCCTGCTGGAAGGTGTCTTATTGGACATTGAATAAGACAATGGGCCAGCATGTGATGCTCTCCACAGTCAAATAGTCCATTGCCACTCATTGACCAGGCTTGTGCTGTAAGGAAGGCCATCTGGGTGAGATCAGTAATAATATTTTAGGATAATGAGCTATTTCAGTTTGGACATTGGGTAAGTGCAGCATGTCCATCTCAGTCTCAGTGCTGTAGGCCTGCAGTGTCCAGCTCAAAGCTGATTGGACCTGTTCCACCACTTCATATATTCTCAGTGGAGAATTGGCGGGTGGATCACAGGGAGACGATGTCAATTGGGTCATTGCTGCTCAGCTCACACTTCAGGGCAGTACCGAGGGAGTGCTGCACTGGCTGAGGTGCCATTAGCTGCACTTTAACCTTCCTCCGATGTTGCCCCGCACGTCGATTGAATCTTCTGGGCATTTCTGGGACCAATGGGAAATGATATTTAACCGAGACAAATGCAGTGTGATGCGGGTAGGTAGGATCAACACGGAATTCACTGAACATTTACAGGGAATAATACAGAAAGTGGCTGAGAGAGAAAAGGATCGAGACTGTTAATGTACACACATCACTCAAAATTCACAACCAATGCAGTGAAGCCATTGACAAAACAAACAGGGCATTGGGTTGTATTAACAAAACCATTCAGTACAAGTCAAACCACTTCCCACTTTCTGCTAGTCTGAGAAACGTCCCTGACCTCTTACCCTCTGTTTCCTGTTTTGTCACCATCTTTCAATCTGTTCTGCTACCCGGCCTCCTGAGCCCACAATCCCTGGGATCTCCACTGGCTGAGTACTACACTGGGCAATGCCTCTACCTACTGGACCACAGGGAGAGCTCAGAACTGAAATAAATTAAAGTTCTCATCAAGACCTGGATTTTGCTGCCTCACTGTGTGGTGGAGGGAGGTTCAATTGAAACATTTAAAAGGGAATTAGATTGAAATAAAGGAAGAATGTGCAGGGTTTTGGGGAGAAGGCGGGGGGAATAGCAGGAAGTGAATTGCTCTTTCGGTGAGCCGGTGCAGACATGTTGGGCTGAATGGTCTCCTTCTGCAGTGTAACAATTCTGTGATCTGTGAAGACACTGATCCATTCTAATGTCTGTCCTTTCCTCAGCTGCTAGTGGAAATGTCTCAGTGGTGACTGGGACCGAGGGAGCTTCAGTTACATTGCCCTGTATGTTCACACCCAGGAGTTACCGCACCCTGTCCACTGTTACATGGATGAGGAAGGAGCCCTACCAACACATAGTCACATTTAGAGCCCAATCAAATGGATCTTGGACAACTGCAAATGGTGGAAATCGGTACGAGCTCATCGGGAATCCAAAGGAGGGAAACGCCTCAACCAGGATAAACCAGCTGAGTGTGAATAACAATCACACTTACCTGTGTCTGGTGGAATACACATCATTGGACAATTATCAACATCTGATCCAGACTGAGACACAGCTGCAGGTTGTACATGGTAAGAAACCATTCCCACATTCTCCAGTGTATCGAGGTTGTACAGTGAGGGTGAGCAGTGTAATATAAAACACTCATCAGCTGTGGCTCAGTGGTTATCACTCTCACCTCTGAGTCAGTCGGTTGTGGGTTCAAGACACTCCAATGCAATACTGATGGAATGTGACACTGTTTAAGGTACTGTGTATGAGAAGAGATATTAAAGTAAGGCCTTATCTGGAAGAGTATGGGAGTTGACCTAATGTCCTGGTCAATACTTATCTCTGAACCAACATCATCAAACCATAGTCTGATAATTATCTCATTGCTGTTTATGGGATCTTGCTGTGTGCAAATTATCTGCTGTGTATCCTGCATTAAAACAGTGACTACACTTCAAAAACAAAGTTCTGTCATTCACTGACTTCCTGGCTGACCTGCATCTTAACTCCATTTAATGAACTTGTTTCTGGAACCCTTCCTACCCTTGTCTAACAAAATCTATCAATCTCAGTGTTGAAATTTTCAATACATTCCCAGCATCAATAGCTTTTCCAGGGAGAGTTTCAGATTTCCATTATCCTTTGTGTGAAGAAGTCCTTCCTGACATCACCCCAAACAGCCCAGCTCTAATTTGAAGGTTATGGCCCCTTGTTCTGGACTCTCCCACCAGAGGAAATAGTTTCTCTCTATCTGTCCGGTGCCAGGGATCGGGACATCGGCTCAGGGCTGGAGAGGAACTTGCAGTGGGAGGGGGAGGATCCAGTTGTCATCATCCCCATGGGTACCAACAACGTATTTATAGAACCAGGAAAAAGGTTCTGCAAAGCGAGTATGAGCAGCTAGAAGCTAAATTAAAAAGCAGGACCACAAAGGAAATAACCTCTGGGGTATTACCTGAGCCACGAGCATATTGGCGGAGGGTAAATAAGATTAGATAGTTAAATGCATCGCTCAAAGAGTGATGAGGGAGAACTGGGTTTTGATTTATGGGGCACTGGCACCTGTACTGGGGAATGTGGGAGCTGTACCGTTGGCACGGTCTTCATCTGAACCATGTTGGGACCAGTGTTCTGTTGAGTCATATAACTAGGGCAGTAGAGAGGGCTTTTACACTAAAAGGAAGGATGAATGAGAATGGACAGAGACTGCTTGAGTTGTGTACCTATCATAACCTCTGCATCACCAACTTGTTCTTTCACACTAAACCCTGTCACCAGGTTTCTTGGAGGCACCCAAGATCACGTCGTTGGCACCAGCTGGACCTCATCGTCACAAGGCGAGCCTCTCTAAACAGCGTTCAAATCACACGCAGCTTCCACAGTGCGGACTGCGACACCGACCACTCCCTGGTGTGCAGCAAAGTTAGACTCAAACCAAAAAAGCTGCATCACTCCAAGCAGTAGGGCCGCCCGCGCATCAACACGAGCAGAATTTCTTATCCACAGCTGTTACATAAGTTTCTAAATTCACTTGAAAAAGCCCTTCAAAACACTCCCTCAGGGGATGCAGAGACCAAGTGGGCCCACATCAGAGACACCATCTATGACTCAGCAATGACCACCTATGGCAAACGTGTGAAGCAGAATGCAGACTGGTTTCAATCTCACTTTGAAGAGCTGGAACCTGTCATAGCCGCTAAGTGCATTGCACTGCTGAACGACAAGAAAGCCCCCAGCGAGTTAACATCCGTAGCACTTAAAGCAGCCAGAAGCACTGCACAAAGAACAGTCAGGCGCTGCACAAATGACTACTGGCAACACCTATGCAGTCATATTCAGCTGGCCTCTGACACCGGAAACATCAGAGGAATGTTTGATGGCATTAAGAGAGCTTTTGGGCCAACCATCAAGAAGATCGCCCCCCCTCAAATCTAAATCAGGGGACACAATCACTGACCAAGGCAAGCAAATCGACCGCTGGGTTGAGCACTACCGAGAGCTGTACTCCAGGGAAAATGTTGTCACTGAGACCATCCTCAATGCAGCCCAGTCTCTGCCAGTCATGGATGAGCTGGATGTACAGCCATCAAAATCGGAACTCAGTGATGCCATTGATCCTTTAGCCAACGGAAAAGCCCCTGGGAAGGACGGCATTACCCCTGAAATAATCAAGAGTGCCAAGACTGCTATACTTTCAGCACTGTACAAACTGCTTTGCCTGTGCTGGGATGAGGGAGCAGTACCACATGACATGCGCGATGCCAATATCATCAACCTCTGTAAGAACAAAGGTGACCGCGGTGAATGCAACAACTACTGTGAAATCTCCCTGCTCAGCATAGTGGGTAAAGTCTTCGCTCGAGTTGCTTTAAACAGGCTCCAGAAGCTGGCTGAGCGTGTCTACCCTGAGGCACAGTGTGGTTTTCGAGCAGAGAGATCCACCACTGACATGCTGTTCTCCCTTCGTCAGATACAGGAGAAATGCCGTGAACAACAGATGCCCCTCTACGTTGCTGTCATTGATCTCACCAAAGCCTTTGACCTCATCAGCAGACGTGGTCTCTTCAGACTACTAGAAAAGATCGGATGTCCACCAAAGCTACTAAATATCATCACCTCATTCCATGACAATATGAAAGGCACAATTCAGCATAGCGGCGCCTCATCAGACCCCTTTCCTATCCTGAGTGGCGTGAAACAGGGCTGTGTTCTCGCACCCACACTGTTTGAGATCTTCTTCTCCCTGCTGCTCTCTCATGTGTTCAAGTCTTCAGAAGAAGGAATTTTCCTCCACGCAAGATCAGATGGCAGGTTGTTCAACCTTGCCCGTCTAAGAGCGAAGACCAAAGTACAGAAAGTCCTCATCAGGGAACTCCTCTTTGCTGACGATGCTGCTTTAACATCTCACACGGAAGAGTGCCTGCAGAGTTTCATTGACAGGTTTGCGGCTGCCTGCAATGAATTTGGCCTAACCATCAGCCTCAAGAAAACGAACATCATGGGACAGGACGTCAGAAATGCTCCATCCATCAATATCAGTGACCATGCTCTGGAAGTGGTTCAAGAGTTCACCTAGCTGGGCTCAACTATCACCAGTAACCTGTCTCTGGATGCAGAAATCAACAAGCGCATGGGAAAGGCTTCCACTGCTATGTCCAGACTGGCCAAGAGAGTGTGGGAAAATGGCGCACTGACACGGAACACAAAAGTCCGAGTGTATCAAGCCTGTATCCTCAGTACCTTGCTCTACAGCAGCGAGGCCTGGACAAAGTATGTCAGCCAAGAGCGACGTCTCAATTCATTCCATCTTCACTGCCTCCGGAGAATCCTTGGCATCAGGTGGCAGGACCGTATCTCCAACACAGAAGTGTTCGAGGCGGCCAACATCCCCAGCTTGTACACACTACTGAGTCAGCGGTACTTGAGATGGCTTGGCCATGTGAGCCGCATGGAAGATGGCAGGATCCCAAAGGACACATTGTACAGCGAGCTCGTCACTGGTATCAGACCCACCAGCTGTCCATGTCTCCGCTTTAAAGACGTCTGCAAACGCGACATGACGTCCTGTGACATTATTCACAAGTCGTGGGAGTCAGTTGCCAGTGATCGCCAGAGCTGGCGGGCAGCCATAAAGGCGGGGTAAAGCGTGGCGAGTCGAAGATACTGAGCAGTTGGCCGGAAAAAGAACAGAAGCGCAAGGGGAGAGCCAACTGTGTAACAGCCCTGACAACCAATTTTATCTGCAGCGCCTGTGGAAGAGTCTGTCACTCTAGAATTGGCCTTTACAGCCACTCCAGGCGCTGCTCCACAAACCACTGACCACCTCCAGGCGCTTACCCATTGTCTCTCGAGACAAGTAGGCCAAAGAGTGGGGGGAAGAGATCATGTGAGAGGAGATGTGGTAAATCAAATGAAAACGATAAGGTAATCGAGCAGAGTGGCGAATTAAGTAGTGATAACCAGAGTGCGGCAAGCTTAAGAGTGTACCAGCAGAGAAGACCAGAGATGGCAGAAATGGTATAAAGAGAGAGTTAAAGGCGCTGTATCTGAATGCACACAGCATTCGTAATGAACAGTTGCTACACTGTATGACAGAGTATACAGGAAGAAATAAATGGGGCCTGTAAGAAAGGTACTGCAATCACATGGGTGATTTTAATCTATATAGATTGGACGAATCAGATTGGCAAATGTTGCTTGAAAAATGAGTTCACAGAGTGTATTTCGGACAATTTCACAGAGCAGTACGTTCTGGAACCAACTAGGGAGCATGCTATTCTAGACCTGGTAATGTGCAATGAGACAGGATTGGTCATTAACCTCATGGTAAAGGAGCCTCTAGGTGACAGTGATTATAACATGAGAGAATTTCACATTCAGTTTGAAGGGGAGATGTGTGGGCCTAAGACGAGTGTTTAAACCTAAATAAAGGTAAATACAAGAGTATGCCAGCAAAAAATATAAAATCAGACTGTAAAAGCTTCTACAGGTACGTAAAAAGGAAAAAGACAAATGTGGGTCCATTACAGGCAGAGTAAGGACAATTTATAATGGGAATAGAGAAATGGCAGAGAAGCTAAATAATTATTTTGTGTCTGTCTTCCCTGAGGAAGATATAAGAAATTTCCCAGAATTAGAGATCCAAGGGGTTAGGGGGAATGAGGAATTGAAGGAAATTAGTATTAGTAAGAAGATTGTATTGGAGAAATTAATGGGGCTGAAGGTTGATAAGTCCCCGGGACCTGATATTCTACATCCCAGAGTGTTTAAAAAGGTAGCTATGGAGATAGTGGATGCATTGGTGATCATCTTCCAAAATTCTATAGATTCTGGAGCAATTCCTGCAGATTGGAAGGTTGCAAATGTCATCCCACTATTTAAGAAGGGAGGGAGAGAAAACAGGGAATTACAGACCTGTTAGCCTTACATCGGTCATTGGGAAAATGCTAGAATCTATTCTAAAGGATGTGATAAATGGACACTTGGATAATAATGATCTGATTGGGCATAGTCAACATGGATTTATGAATGGGAAATCATGTTTGATGAACCTGTTGAAGTTTTTTGAGGATGTTACTAACAGAATTGATAAAGCAGAGTGGTATACCTGGATTTTCAGAAGGCTTTTGATAAAGTCCCCCACAGGAGGTTGTTTAGCAAAATTAAAGCACATGGGATAGGAGGTAATCTACTGGCATGGATTTCTTTCTTTTTCTTTTTCTTTTGGGCCTCCTTATCTCGAGAGACAATGGATACGCGCCTGGAGGTGGTCAGTGGTTTGTGAAGCAGCGCCTGGAGTGGCTATAAAGGCCAATTCTGGAGTGACAGGCTCTTCCACAGGTGCTGCAGAGAAATTTGTTTGTTGGGGCTGTTGCACAGTTGGCTCTCCCCTTGCGCCTCTGTCTTTTTTCCTGCCAACTACTAAGTCTCTTCGACTCGCCACAATTTAGCCCTGTCTTTATGGCTGCCCGCCAGCTCTGGCGAATGCTGGCAACTGACTCCCACGACTTGTGATCAATGTCACACGATTTCATGTCGCGTTTGCAGACGTCTTTATAACGGAGACATGGACGGCCGGTGGGTCTGATACCAGTGGCGAGCTCGCTGTACAATGTGTCTTTGGGGATCCTGCCATCTTCCATGCGGCTCACATGGCCAAGCCATCTCAAGCGCCGCTGACTCAGTAGTGTGTATAAGCTGGGGGTGTTGGCCGCTTCAAGGACTTCTGTGTTGGAGATATAGTCCTGCCACCTGATGCCAAGTATTCTCCGAAGGCAGCGAAGATGGAATGAATTGAGACGTCGCTCTTGTCTGGCATACGTTGTCCAGGCCTCGCTGCCGTAGAGCAAGGTACTGAGGACACAGGCCTGATACACTCGGACTTTTGTGTTCCGTGTCAGTGCGCCATTTTCCCACACTCTCTTGGCCAGTCTGGACATAGCAGTGGAAGCCTTACCCATGCGCTTGTTGATTTCTGCATCTAGAGACAGGTTACTGGTGATAGTTGAGCCTAGGTAGGTGAACTCTTGAACCACTTCCAGAGCGTGGTCGCCAATATTGATGGATGGAGCATTTCTGACATCCTGCCCCATGATGTTCGTTTTCTTGAGGCTGATGGTTAGGCCAAATTCATTGCAGGCAGACGCAAACCTGTCGATGAGACTCTGCAGGCATTCTTCAGTGTGAGATGTTAAAGCAGCATCGTCAGCAAAGAGGAGTTCTCTGATGAGGACTTTCCGTACTTTGGACTTGGCTCTTAGACGGGCAAGGTTGAACAACCTGCCCCCTGATCTTGTGTGGAGGAAAATTCCTTCTTCAGAGGATTTGAACGCATGTGAAAGCAGCAGGGAGAAGAAAATCCCAAAAAGTGTGAAAAAAACTAATTGAAACCTACAAAATACTTAAAGGGATAGACAGAGTAGATGCAGCCATGATGTTTCCCCTGGGTGAGGAGTCTCGAACCAGGGGACACAATTTCAAAATAAGCGGGAAGCCACTTAGGACAGAAATGAGGAGAGATTTCTTTACTCAGAGGGTTGTGAATCGTTGGAATTCTCTACCCCAGAGGGCTGTGGAAGCTCAGTCATTGAGTGTGTTTAAAGCAGAGATTGACAGATTTCTAAATACCAATGACATAAGGGGATATGGGGATAATGTGGGAAAAATGCATTGAAGTGGATGATCAGCCATGATCATCTTGAATGGCAGGGCAGGCTGGATGGGCTGAATGGCCTACTCCTGCTCCTATGTTCCTATGAAGGCAGAGTTATCTAAAGTGAACTGGGAAACTAGGTTAAAAGGTAGGACAGTAGAGATGCAGTGGCAGACTTTTAGGGAGATATTTAATAACTCTCAGCAAAGATTTATTTGAGTGGAAAGAATGATTCTTTGAGAAACATGCATCATCCGTGGTTAAATAAGCAAGTTGAGGATAGTATCAAATGAAAGAAACACTGTATAAATCTGCAAAGGTTAGTGCTGTGTCAGAAGCTTGGACAGTCTGAGAGAGAACTAGCTGGTGATATAAAAACAGATTGTAAGGGTTTCTACATGTATTTAAATAAGAAAAGAGTAACTAAAGCTAGAATTGGTTCTCTAGAGTGTGAGTCTGGGTAATTGATCATGGTAAACAAGGAAATAGCGGAGGTGTTGAACAGGTATTTTGTATCTGTTTTCACTGCAGAAGACTGAGAAAACCTGCCAAAGATACTTGAAAATCAGGAGGTGAAAGGGAGGGAGAAATTTAAAACAATCACCATCACCAGGGAAAAGCTGCTGGGAAAACTATTAGGCCCAAAGGTTGACAACTCCCCAGGATCAGATGGTCTGCATCCTAGGGTCTTAAAAGAAGTGGCTGCAGACAGAGTAGAGGCTTTGTTTATAATCTTCCAAAATTCATAGATTCTGGAAGGGTCTGAGCGGATTGCAAAATAGCAAATGTAAAATCTTCATTCAAGAAAGGAGGGAGACAGGAAGCAGGAAACTATAGGCCAGTTCGTCTAACATATATCATAGGGAAATTGCTAGAATCCATTATTAAGGAGTTTATAGAAGGATACTTCGAAAATCATAATGGGATCTGACAGACTCAACATGGTTTTGTAAAAGGGAAATCATGTTTAACTAATTTATTAAAGTTCTTTGAGGAATTCACAAGCAAGGTGGATAAAGGGGAATCTGTAGTTGTGGTGTACTTGGACTTCCAAAAGGTATTTGATAAGGTGTCACATAAAAGGTTACTACACAAGATAAGAGCACATGGTGTAGGAAGTAACATATTAGCATGAATAAAAGACTAGTTAGTTAACATGAAGCAGAGAGTAGGGATAAATGGGTCTTTTTCAGGTTGACAAGATGTAACAAGTGGAGTGCCACAGGGTTCAGTGCGGGTGCCTCAACTATTTTAAATTTATGTCAATGAATTGGGGCGGCACAGTGGTTAGCACCGCAACTTCACAGCTCCAGGGACCCGGGTTCGATTCTGGGTACTGCCTGTGTGGAGTTTGCAAGTTCTCCCTGTGACCGCGTGGGTTTTCGCCGGGTGCTCCGGTTTCCTCCCACAGGTGATAGGTAAATTGGCCATTGTAAATTGCTCCTAGTGTAGGCAGGTGGTAGGGAATATGGGATTACTGTAGGGTTAGTCGGGACAGACTCAGTGGGCCAAAGGGCCTGTTTCAGTGCTGTATCGCTAAATAAAATATAAATAAAAAGAGACCAAATGTATGGTTGCTAAATTTGCCCAGGACACCAAGATAGGAAGTAAGCTGTCAAGAGGACATAAAGAGTTTACAAAAGGATATAAATAGATTAAGTGAGTGGGTAAAAATTTAGCAGATGGAGTATAATGTGGGAAAATGTGAACTTGTCCACTTTGACAGGAAGCTTAGAAAAGCGGTATACTATTTAAATGGAGAGAGATTGCAGAACCCGGTGGTACAGAGGGATCTGGGTGTCCTGGTACATGAGTCACAAAAGGTTAATATGCAGGTACAGCAAGTGATTAGGAAGGTAAATGGAACATTGATGTTTATTGCAAGGGAAATTGTGTGTCAAAGTGGGTAAGTTTTACTGCAGCTGGACAGGGCCTTGTGAGACCACATCTGGAGAACTGTGTGCAGTTTTGGTCTCCTTATTTGAAAAGGATATAATTGTGTTAGAAGCAGTTCAGAGACGGATCACTCGACTAATTCTGGGGATGGAGAGCTTATCTTATGAAGAAAGGTTGAACAGGTTGGGCCGAGACTTGTTGGAGGTTAGAACAATGAGAGGTGATCTTACTGAAACATATAGGTTCCTGAGGGGACGTGATAGAGTGTATACTGGGAGGGTGTTTTCTCTTGTGGGGGAGACGAGAACTAGGGGACACAGTTTAAGAATAAGAGCTCTCCCTTTTAAGATGGCGATGAGGAGAATTTCTTTTTCTCGAACGGTCATTAGTCTGTGGAATTCTGTTCCCCAGAAAGCAGTGGAGGCAGGGTCAATGAGTTTATTCAAAGCTGAGTTAGATGGATTTTTGATAGACAAGGGAGTCAAGGGTTATGGGGGGGGGCAGACAGGAAAGTGGAGTTAGGATCACAACCAGATCAGGAATAATCTTATCGAAAGGCGGAGCAGGCTCACAAGAACAAAAGAAATAGCAGCAGGAATAGACCATGTGACCCGTCAAGCCTGCTCCGCCATTCAATATGATCATGGCTGATCTTGGGCTTCAATTCCACTTTCCCGCCCAGCCTCAGTCTCAGCCTTAAATATATTCAGTGATGGAGCATCCGCAACCCTCTGGGGTAGAGAATTCCAAAGATTCACAACCCCTTGAGTGAAGTAATTTCTCATCTCAGTTGTCATACTGGGCCCCCCACCTGCCAAGAATGAGGCACATTAATTTCACCACACGGACATTAAATTTCAAATTGTTGTTGGGAAGAAGAGAAGGCCTGTGACAATGGGTTACCAGGCCCCTGGCTGGAAAGATATTTTTGGAACAAAGGAGCTATCCCCTGCTCCAATACAATCCACAAACAGATGTGGTCAGACCAGTTAGTCACATGACTAACCTGCTTGGTTGGCATCTCGATTTATTTCTGATTTGTACAGTTTTGAACTGAGAATCTGCAGAAAACTGTTTACTCCCAGACTGAAGAAGACCTCCTGTCTGTCTGTCTGCCTGCTCCCATCGCTTTCTCACCAGCTTCTGAATCCATTGAAGACACATGAACCCCAAGAGAGAAAAGTCTCCTACAGTGAACAAGGTTTAAGAAGAATACTGGGCCCCAATGAAAAGCAAGATCTGCTTACAAGCAAGGACTCTGCAGTGAGTTCGAAGACCTGTAACAAAAACTCTTCAGATATTGCTGTAAGCTTTTACGCTTTATTTCTTCTGCTCTTTTCTGTCCCTATCTGCATGTGTATACCACGTATGCATGCTAGCATGAGCGCGTCGTGCATCCATAGGCATTAACTGAATTAGAGTTTAAGTTTAATAAAATTTCACTTTTCTTCTTTAAACCTAAGAAAATCTGTTTGTGCTGGTTTCATTGCCTTATAATTGGAAAGCTGTGAACAAGAGTTCACCAAGGGAGAGCTAAAAACACAGTGTATTTGAAATAAAACCCTGTTACAGTAATACCAGGTGAAGGCCGAAAGGGAATCCTAGACCTCTTTCTCACCTGATCGTAACACAGTCCTTATCCTGAGACTGTGCCCCTGTTGTTACGAGGGTTTCCATTTTTTGTTATAACTTGAGAATCTATATTTTAAAAACTGAAAAGGATTCCATGGATGCTGGAATCTTCAAGAAGCTGAACTTTGGATGTTTTTTTATGGGAAGGTCAACAGAAGGTTGACCATTAAACAAATTTTACTGAAAAACATCGGTTTGCAAATAACCCAGCAGGGTGTTTGTGCTGTGACTCTGAAAAGGATGTTTACAAGGAAATGACAAACCAAGATTTCAGGTTGTCATACAGCCTGCCTCTGGAAAAGCTTTTGTTTCATTTTGAACTCTTAAGAAAGGCCAGTGGTTGTTTGGCCAAGAACAGAAAGAAATTTGCTTCCTGACCTGCCAGAAGAAAACAGCTCTCTCTTTAAAGAATTCCTGCATCAAGTTGTATTGTTGCCTCCCTGTATTTGAAGAAATCCTGAATATTTTCAGAAACCTTGCATCTTTGAAAGAACTTTGCATAGAATGTGCAAGAATTGAAACCTTTGTTACTGCACATCTGATGTAAGACTTATGCAATGCCTTCCGTAGCTGCATCTCTTGAAAACCTACCTAGACTGTTCATCAACATTGTTGGAAAGAACTGTTCTAGGACGATTCCCAGTGGCAGCCACCTATTCGCCTTTGGGACACCTCGCCAACACAGAGGACTTCCATACCTTCTCTTCAGTCTCAGTTTTTTATTCCTTCCAACTGTAACAGTTGTAAACAAAAATCATTTTTTCTCCCGGTTAACCGGTTGTTTATGTGAGTGTGTGAGGGCGAGGATAAAAATAAAGGGTTTTAATATTTCAATTCGTGCATATGTTTACTTCATTATTGGTTAAGACTTAGTTTATAATAAATGGATAATTTTGTTGTTTATTAAAAAATATCTGGTTGGTGTGCTTTATTCTGGAGTAAAATAGATTGGCTGTTTCAGTAAGTGGGAAAATTTAAATACATGTTGTGACCTGTGGAGAAGTGGGACTGAATTAACAGTGCACTCCTCCTGCCTCGGTTATAACATCTTGTTTTAGATTCCCCGCATGGCGGAAACAATCTCTCAGTGTCTACCCGATCCAGAACTTTCAGAATCATGTACATTTCAATGAGATGCCTCACATTTTTCGAAATTCCAGAGAATGTAGTCCCAATTTACACAGCCTTTCATCATAGGACAACCCCCTCATCCCAGGGACCAATTTAGTGAACCTTCGCTGCAACCTCTCCAATGCAAGTATATCCTTTTTTAAATGTGGAGACCAAAAATGCACACAGTGTTCCAGATGTGGTCTCACCAAATCCCTGTACAATTATAGCAAGACTTCTTTATTCCTGTACTCCAATCCCCTTGCAATAAAGGCCAACATGCCATTTGCCTTCCTAACTGCTTGCTGTACCTGCATGCTATCTTTTTATGCTCGAAGGGTGACAGTATTAAACCTTTTCATTGTAAATACAACAGTATTAACTTGTCACTGTAAATACTACTGTATTAATCCCTGTCACTGTAAGTTTTTTTATTAGAGTCATAGAAAGATACAGCACCGAAACAGGCCCTTCGGCCCACCGAGTCAGCACCGACCATCAACCACCCATTTATACTTATCCTACATTAACCCCATATTCCCTCTCACATCCCTACCTTCCCTCAATTCTCCTAACATCTACCTACACTGGAGGCAATTTTACAATGGCCAATTTACCTATCAACCCTCAAGTCTTTGGCTGTGGGAGGAAACCGGAGCACCCGGAGGAAGCCCACACGGTCACAGGGAGAACTTGCAAACTCCGCACAGGCAGTACCCAGAATTGAATTTCTACAGGATTAATCCCTGTCAGTGTAAGGAACTATATTATTCATACACTCCAATTGCCATTTTCATTCACAGTCCATACTCTTCGCTTAATTGAGGTCCATCACGATATTTCTGTCCTGCAATCGAGATTCACAATTATCCACAGACTTTGATTAATTGTCTCTGCATTGTTGGTCTCTCACCTTTGCTTGTCTCTAATTTGATTTCTTTCTCTTTCTGTTCAGCTGCAGAGACTTTCCCCATTGCGATATTGTGCATTCCACTTGGAGTGAAACTCCTCGCCCTTATAGTGATGTGGATTATTTTGTTGAGGGATAAATCCAGGTATGTAATATTGCTGGGAGACTCTTGTCTTTAAATGCCTGAAGCTTGATTCATGGGTGAGCTTTGGTGGTGATTCAAACACTTGAGCCATTCTGGTCGATGAACAACCACACAGTGCATGTCCAGCAGAGGTCGCTGGATCCCAGCAGGATCAGGAACTCTGGGCAATGTTTCCTTTCCCTATCCCAGTAGCTCTTGGACCAATTGGAGAGCCCCGACTGCAGCCCAGCTGGGATTGGCTAACTCAGCCCAGACATGGGATGGAAACTGGCCCCTTCCTGGTCTGTATGATTCAGCTCCTCACAGCAGGAACTTGCTGAGCTATCGGGGACCTGATTAAATCTCCCAGACCACCTGTATTCACTATTGTCTATTTTAATCTGCAAGGTTAAGCCCTCAGGGCATATTATGGTTCAAAACTGATTGAGTTGAATTTGATTGCAGTGCTGGGTTATTGACAGTCAGATTCCTGTTCACTTTCCAACCTCAGTCTTTCCCCAAGGCTTTCTGGAAAACACCAACCACTCACCTCAAGACCCGGAAAAAGAATAAAACACTCTGGGGATTGGCTGCTGTTCAGATGATGAGAATGATGGTTATCACAGTGTTGAAAATGATTCGCAGTTCCCTTTGACTCAGTTTTTGGTCACCTGTCCTCATATCTCCTCATGTGACTCGGTGTTCCATTTTGCCTGATTGTGTTCCTGTGAAGCACATGTTAAAAGTGCTATATAAATGCAAGTTTTTGTTCTTGCTATATAAACAAAGTGACTCCTGACATCGCAGCGGTCTGCTGACATAATCAGAGCGCTCCAAGCTGTGAACATGTGCAAACGGTCGCCTGCGCTGAGATGCTGCACATACTCAGCCTACGTCTTGCCAGGACTAACTGGTGCATGCGAAGGAAAACATTCTCCCCCCTCGCCCACTCACTCCCCACTCCTCGCTTCCAGCCACCCTGCTCTCCAGCTGCTCACTCCCCTCTTCCGCCCACCATCCTGCTCTCCAGCTGCTCACTCCCCTCTTCCGCCCACCATCCTGCTCTCCAGCTGCTCACTCCCCTCTTCCGCCCACCATCCTGCTCTCCAGCTGCTCACTCCCCTCTTCCGCCCACCATCCTGCTCTCCAGCTGCTCACTCCCCTCTTCCGCCCACCATCCTGCTCTCCAGCTGCTCACTCCCCTCTTCCGCCCACCATCCTGCTCTCCAGCTGCTCACTCCCCTCTTCCGCCCACCATCCTGCTCTCCAGCTGCTCATTCCCCTCTTCCGCCCACCATCCCACTCTCCGGCCGCTCACTCCCCGCTTTCCCCGGCCCATCCCGCTCTCCGCCGCTCACTCCCCGCTTTCCCCTCACCATCCCGCTCTCTGGCCACTCACCCCCCCACTTTCCCCACCCCCCCCATCCCTCCAGATGCTAGCTCCAAGGCCCGCTGCTTCCTTCCTCTCGGCTACTCGATCCCACATTCGATCGTTCCTCACCGCACTGCCCAGAGAAGCCAGGTGGGCCTGGAGGGGTGATGGAACGATATTGGAGTGAGTGGCCGAGAGGATGGAAGCGGCGCGGCCTGGAGCTAGTGTCTGGAGGGATGGTGGGGTAAGCGGGAAGTGAGCAACCGGAGAGTAGGAACCGGGGGAAGCGGGGAGTGAGCAGACGGAGAGTGGGATGGGGGGGAAGTGGGGAGTGAGCGGCTGGAAAGTGGGATGGGGGTGGAAGCGGGGAGTGAGCGGCCGGAGAGTGGGATGGGGGGGGGGAAAGTGGGGAGTGAGCGGCCGGAGAGTGGGATGGGGGGGGAAGCGGGGAGTGAGCGGCCGGAGAGTAAGATGGCGGGGGGGATACGGGGAGTGAGCGGCCAGAGAGTGAGATGGGGGGGGGGGGAAAGGGGGAGTGAGCGGCCAGAGAGTGAGATGGGCGGGAAAGCGGGGAGTCAGCGGCCGGAGAGTGGAATGGGGGGGGGAAGGGGGAGTGAGCGGCCGGAGAGTGGGATGGGGGTAGAAACGGGAAGTGAGCGGCTGGAGAGTGGGATGGGGGGGAAGCGGGGAGTGAGGGGCCGGAGAGTAGGATTTGGGGGAAGCGGGGAGTGAGCAGCCGGAGAGCTTGATCGGGTGTGGGGGCGAAGCAGGGATTGAGCGGCCGGAGAGCTTGATCCGGTGTGGGGGGGAAGCAGGGAGTGAGCAGCCGGAGAGCAGGATGGGGGGGGGGGCGGGGAAGTGGGGAGTGTGCAGCCGGAGAGTGGGATGGGGGGGGGGGAGCGGGGAGTGAGCGGCCGGAGAGCAGGATGGGGGGTGAAGCGGGAAGTGAGTGAGCGGACAGCGGGATGGCACTGAAACCTCACTGAATTACGGAGGGTGTGCAGCACTGTCAGAGGTGCTGTCCTTCTGAGAAAGTTTAAACAGTGCAACGTTCTCCGAGTATCAACCAAAACATGTCCATTGTCTGCTGTCATGTTTGCTTATGAAATGACAGTCACTGCTCCTAAAGTAATTCACTTTAGGTGAATTAAGATGACTAGCTACTAAATAACTGGCGCATGCGCAGGAGGGAGGGGAGACTGTTGGGGGTGGGATGGCGGTGGCAGCATGACAATATTTGAGTGGATCTTTGGGTTGAAGTTGTTTATCTGTGATAAACAGATAAACCATCATTAATCCTGGCAGCTGCCTGAACGTCGCAGACACTGATGTTACAGTGGAACAGGCTGCATTTTCGCATGTGCTAGTACTGCGCCACCTGATGGTTGCGTTGTCAGCAAACGCCGCCCTTTATAAATGCAAGTTGTTGTTCTTGCTGAAAACAGGAACAACAATCAGACCCATTGTGTCAGTGTTTAACACTGATAATCTAATCTGTTTTTAAATACATGGGGAATCCTATGTAAACAGCTGCAGGTTGTATATGGCGGTTCTGAAAATGCTCTTATTTTACTGTTAATATGGCTCATTTTATTTAATCTTGTTTTGTCCCCAGAAAGGAGCAGGACTGATCCATCGCAGGAGGCTGAGAAACTGAATGTTCAAACCGCAATATAAACCTGTTCCACTCGCCCTGCACTGAATCTCATCCAGCAATTTAAACTGGACTTGCTTTGGTCATCATTCACTGTGTGATCCTGGGTACTGAGTACAAAATTCTTCCTGTTAATCAGCTATTCAGCAAGGTTCTGCATCACACTGTGATGATCATTTAGACTTAGTGGGACAGTGTAACATGGGTGATAGCGAATCAACAGCCCGATTTAAATCCCTGACATTGGCTGGAATGGAAATAAAAATGGGGAGAGATATAAAACAGGCTGCTGATTGGCCGTTTTACACTATCACACAAAGTCCAGATGACCCCGTTACTCTGAATGGAATCTGAATGTGAACATTCTCAATATCAGTCTGTCTAAATGGCCAGGCTTTATTTATGGTGTAAACAGTGGGAGAGCTCATGGGGCAGAGGTGACTGTGAGTAGGACAGGTTTGAAACCCCAATTATTCCAGCTGCTTTGCTCAGGGAACTGGCTGCTGTTTCTAGCTCCTCGGCTGTGACGGGAGATTCTGCTGGAGGTCAGTCAGCTTTCAATAACTGATCTCAGAGTGAATCTGTGCTTTTACTGTCAGTCGATCAAAGTTACATGATGGAGCTGCAATGATTGTGAACACTGTACACAATCCTGGTAGCTCCATCATGTAACTTTCATGTGCTCTTGTGAAGTTCCTTTGGGACAATTCGCTACATTAAAGGTGTTATATAAATGCCAGTTATCGTTGTTGCTTCTACGAGGTGCTCTTAGTGGCTGGGAGCTTGGGCGGAGGAAGTCTGCTGAGCTTCAATTCAGACGGACACTGCGGATGGCACTCTGGGCCTCGAGGGCTGGGCTGGAGATTGCACCATTCGGCCTGGGCTGCAGCATTCTGGGCAGCAAGGGCACTGGCAGAGTGTTTGGGTTGGATGCAGGAATGCTGTCATCATGACAGGGAACAGCAGGCTCCTCTTCTATGGAGCCACTGCCGGTCTCCCAGTGCCTCAGGAACCCTCACCATCTGCTGGAGAACTGTTGCTGAACTGCTGCACTGATCTGGAATCCCATTTCAACAGTGGCACCCAGAGGTATATAATGGCAGCAGACTGAGACTCCAAGGCAGCAGTCTGTGCTGTGTTGGAAGCTCAGATTGGTAATCAGACGCTCCAACAGGTTGGGTTCCGCCTGGAATGAATGAGCTCCAAGATCTGTGCAAAGCCCTGTGCCAAGGTTGGGGACTGACTCCTCCACGCTCCTTGATATTGTGCCCAGGCTTTTGGGCAGGATTTCCAGTTTACCGAGTACTTTGTTGAGCACGCCCATCAGCCTTCATCTGTAGCCTGGCTCATCCAAACTCCTCACCTGAGTTGTGTGCAGCAGAACTGTCTGCAACCTTCCCTCCGGCGAGCTGGCACATATGGGATCCTCCCACCGCTCCCCCAACTCCACAGCTCCTTGTGCCCGTGTTCCCTCATCTATACTAGCGTCTGAAGTCCACAGAGAGTCAGTCTCTGAGCTGCGAGAGTGAAATCAAGCAACAGTACTTCATCATCATCCATCTCTTCTTCCTCCACTGGCTGAACAGATTCTTCTTTGTGGGAGCTGAAATGAAAAGGCGAAAGGGTTAAGGTTGTGATTTGGTGAGAGGAGTGAGAGTGCGCTGACACCAGCTGCAATGTTTCATTCAGTCTGAGTGGGATGGGGAAGAAGTGAGGACCGAGAAGGAAGATTAGGTTTACAGAAACCCTGATCATTGATCTCTCCAGCTTCACCAATCACCACAGCTTTAGTGATGCCCCTTCCCATTCCCAGTATTGCAAGAATTGTCTGTTCCAGTTTCCTGGTGCTGCCTCCTGTTATCCCGCACCTTCTCCCACAAGGAAGAGAAAGTTCGTTAATGAGTGTTCAGCAATATGTCTCAGTGATGTGGCTGTGTGTGTGTGTGTGTGTGTGTGTGTGTATCTGTGTGTGTGTATCTGTGTGTGTATCTGTGTGTGTGTATCTGTATGTGTGGTGTGTGTGTGTCTCTGTTTGTATATCTGTGTGTGTGGTGTGTGTGTATCTGTGTTGTGTGTGTGTCTGTGTGTGTGTATCTGTTTGTATATCTGTGTGTGTAGATTGTGTGTCTGTGTGTGTGTGTATCTGTGTGTATCTGTGTCTGTTTGTATATCTGTATGTGTGGTGTGTGTGTATCTGTGTTGTGTGTGTGTCTGTGTGTGTGTATCTGTTTGTATATCTGTGTGTGTAGATTGTGTGTCTGTGTGTGTGTGTATCTGTGTGTATCTGTGTCTGTATATCTGTGTGTGTGGTGTGTGTGTCTGTGTGTGTGTATCTGTTTGTATATCTGTGTGTAGATTGTGTGTCTGTGTGTGTTTGTGTGTGTGTGTGTGTATCTGTGTTGTGTGTATCTGTCTGTGTGGTGTGTTTGTATATGTGTGTGTATCTGTTTGTATATCTGTGTGTGTGGTGTGTGTGTATCTGTTTGTATATCTGTGTGTGGTGTGTGTATCTGTGCGTGTTTGTGTGTGTGTGTGTGTGTGTGTATCTGTTTGTATATCTGTGTGTGTGGTGTGTGTGTGTATCTGTGTATGTGTGTATCTGTGTGTGTGTATCTGTTTGTATATCTGTGTGTGTGTGTGTGTGTATCTGTTTGTGCGTCTGTGTGGGTGTGTATCTCTGTGTGTGTCTGTGTATGTATGTGTGTGTATCTGTTTGTATATCTGTATGTGTGGTGTGTGTGTTTCTCTGTTTGTATATCTGTGTGTGTGGTGTGTGTGTATCTGTGTTGTGTGTGTGTCTGTGTGTGTGTATCTGTTTGTATATCTGTGTGTGTCTGTGTGTGTGTATCTGTGTGTGTAGATTGTGTGTCTGTGTGTAGATTGTGTGTCTGTGTGTGTTTGTGTGTGTGTATCTGTGTTGTGTGTGTGTGTATCTGTCTGTGTGGTGTGTTTGTATATGTGTGTGTGTGGTGTGTGTGTGGTGTGTGTGTATCTGTTTGTATATCTGTGTGTGGTGTGTGTATCTGTGCGTGTTTGTGTGTATCTGTTTGTATATCTGTGTGTGTGGTGTGTGTGTGTATCTGTGTATGTGTGTATCTGTGTGTGTGTATCTGTTTGTATATCTGTGTGTGTGTGTGTATCTGTTTGTGCGTCTGTGTGGGTGTGTATCTCTGTGTGTGTCTGTGTATGTATGTGTGTGTATCTGTTTGTATATCTGTGTATGCGTCTGTGTGTGGTGTGAGTTATGGGTGTAACCTTTTCTACAATGCTGAGTGTGAGAGTGTGATGTCAAGCCTGTTCATTGAAGTGTTCAGTACTGAGTAATAGAAATTGTGGGTAAGTGGGGGATAGGGATGATGTTAATTCAGCCACTGATGTGGCTAGAAGTGCAGCTGTCATTTGAAGTTTGATCTTAACTCAACAACTCTTGTCAGATAATTGAACTTCATCGACACTGTATCCAGGTACATGGCTCCACATTCCTTGTGTTTAGCTCCTCTGTAATCTCCTCCCCTTGCTTCCTCAGCATGTGCTATGAAGTTTCCCTTCTCCTCAGGGATAGAGGATGCCCCATTCCTTCTCCTGAGGATATCCCTCCTCCACCTCCAGACCACCCATTTCTCCTCAGGGATGGAGAATGTCCCTCCTCCACCTCCACCTCCAGCCCACCCACTTCCTCTCAGGGATAGAGGATGTCCTTCCTCCACCTCCAGACCACCCACTTCCTCTCAGGGATAGAGGATGTCCCTCCTCCACCTCCAGACCACCCACTTCCTCTCAGGGATAGAGGATGTCCCTCCTCCACCTCCAGACCACCCACTTCCTCTCAGGGATAGAGGATGTCCCTCCTCCACCTCCAGACCACCCACTTCCTCTCAGGGATAGAGGATGTCCCTCCTCCTCTCCATTTCCGACACCAAGGCCTCCAGTGCAGCATCAGGGAAACTTTATGTCCGCACTCTCCCAGGCTCAGACATTTGTGATAGGTTTCATTCCACTTCCTCACACCACATCCAGAAGACCAATCCACCTCCTCTTTAAGAGGTACTGACTATCTTTAAATGGTGTGGGTTACTGGTATAGTAATTGAATATTGAATTGTGTTCAGGTGATGGGCATTAACTGGGGATTCACTTGTCTTTACATAGGAGCAGACTGAAACTGTGGTAATGGGGATCAGGAGGTGCATGCTTGTAAAACGTATCTTGGTAAATAAAAGCTTACAATTGCGTAAGGTTTGGGCTCCAGTTCTATCCTTCAGGACCCAGCTTTCTGGAACACAAGAATGTGTATTTGTGCAGCACAATCTACGGATGTGGGTTATTTGTCGAACGCCATCCCAACACTCCTCCTCCTCCCCGCTAATCAATTTATCCCCCATAGAGGTTGATGGACATTCTGACAATACTGGAAGCTGATGCAGCATCTGTCCTTCTCACTTGATGCTGTGGTTTGTCCCTCTTTTTTCCAACAGTTATATAAATATCCCTAGTCTGTTAGTCAGCAACACTTTGCTCTCTTTTTCAAATCAACATGAAGAGACTTCCAGTTAGCTAGTAAATTCAGGAAGATTTATAAACTGATTGTGGGCAGGTTTCGCAGGAGGTGAAGGAACGCTTTGAGCAACTTCTGTATTTCAGTTTCATGAGACAAGAAGCAGAGTGAGAAGGACGAAATACTGAAGAGTTGGCGATGGGTTCTCTCTACGTTTGGCTTTCCGCTGTCTTATTGTCGGTCTCGGTACGGAGTTACAGAAGGTGCTTTCGAATAATAACTGTTCAAATTCATTTTGTTGTTAAAGTCATTGAATGGTTACAGCACAGAAGGAGGCAGTTCAGCCCACCGTGTCTGTGCTGGCTCGCTGCATGAGCAACTCAGCTAGTCCCACTCCCTTGTCCCGTTCCCGTAGCTTTGTAAATATTTTCTCTTCGGGTGTTTAGCATTCACTGTGTGATCCTGATACAGAGTACAAAGTTCTTCATGTTAAACAACTCTTCAGCTCGTCTCTGATCACACACTCATTTCAAATGGAATCTGAAAATGATCTTTCCCAACCTAAGTCTGTATAAATGCAGGTGGTTATAAATTCTGGTGCAGCCATTTCGGGAAAGCGGGGACCTCAAGCTACTGCCCTGTGTTAATGCTGAGTCCTGAGACTCTCCCAATATTCAGCCTTAAGGTTCTCTATAATGGAGCAGGTGAGGTACAAACAGCAGCTGTACTGAGGAACCTGAGGGAGTGACCGCGGCCCGCGTATCCAGTAGTGACCTCAGTCCATGTATCCAATGGTGACCACAGCCATGTATCCAATAGTGACCACAATCCACGTATCCAATAGTGACCTCAGTCCACGTATCCAATGGTGACCACAGCCCACGTATCCAATAGTGACCACAGCCCACGTATCCAATAGTGACCCAGTAATAATCTCTGGTTGGACCTATTCCTGCTGTTACAACCTCAAGCTCAAGACAAAGCCCCCAATCAAAATATATGATTCTGATTGCAGTGGGAGAAACATACTTCCGTCCCTCTACAGATCGCCTAACATATCACTTTAAACTTTCCAAATTAAAGAAAACCAGAGCCAAACTGACCATCTATTAACTGCCGAATGAGGCTAACCAAACCAGGTGTCTTTAGATCAACAAATTAACTGTTTCATTAGAAAAAATAAATTCTTAAAACACTAAGATATAAACAACATTTAAAATAGAAAAAAGTATTCTCCTTGCAGATTTACCCTCCTGCCAAAGTGGAATCTTCCAATGTGGAACTGACCGAGGTTGGTTGAAGTCCTCACAGTCGTCCAATGGGGATAGAAAAAATGTCCAACATCCAAAACATCAACTCATCTTTCATCCGGTGATGGCCTCAGCCAATCAACAACTCGCAAGCACTTCAATTAATCAATTTATTTTAGAATTTTGAGGGGTGAAAAAGTGATCAGTCTAAAATTCACCTTCCTTCAGTTTAAATTACCAGAGATCTCTGTTCCAATCATGCTGGTCCAGCTGTCTGTCTTAGAACAGTCTATTTCAAAATAAAAAGCCAGTTCAAACAGTTAATCACAACAATGTATATTTAGCCTCAGTTTCTGAGTGGCTGTATCTGGGGCAACCATGATGCACATTTGAAGCTAGCTGTTCCACTCTGTAGGGTTGTATCCAACGGCAACTAAAATGCATCTTTTGACTCACAGTCCCCGGAACCTGTTGCCTTAAAGTTGGCCTGATCCTTTTACAGCCTTAAAGGCACACCGCAAACTTCCCAGAAAAGAAAACAAACTACAGGATCATAACACTGGCGATTTGTGACATTTGGCCAGTTGCGCATCCACTTTAGTCAAGTGTTGTTGGTTAGGAAAGGCCAAGTAAAATATTTCAATATTTCAGTTTTTGTTTTGTAGAATGCAACAATTTTAGGGCCAAGAATTAAAGCAGAATTTATAAATCAAACGCTAACTGGGTAACCCAATTCCTGAGTTTTCTTTGGGGGGGGGGAGGTGTTACTGCTCAACCTTTTCTCTCTACCAGAGGTACCAGAGGGAACCAACCCATGTTCAATCCTTTTCTCGCTCACATTCTTGACATTTAACTCACATTCCTGGTGTTTTCCCCTTACATTCCTGGGCTGTAATTTTAGGTCACCCCCACCATCGAGCAGGGTGGTGGCAGGGCCGCTCCTGACACCTTCCTGCCCCCCTGCAATTTTATGTGGGGTGGTGGTGAGAAACAGCCCACCCATCCAGGCCAATTAACTGCCACTTAAGGGCCTCCTCCCACCGCCACTATTATTTTACAGCAAAGGCCCCAAGCACACTGCCAGCCAAAAGCTGGCTGCGTTATTATGGGCTGGAAAGGGAGTTCTCCTGATTGGGCACCTTGTGCCCCACAGAGGGCCCCCCCCACGACCCAACTCCACAACACTTCCCCCTCACCGCCCCCTACCCAACTGCCTCGTCGGGGCCTGGCTGATTGTCCCTGATGAGTCCCCAAAAACTGACTTTAATTCCGGGCACAGACTTCCTCGTGCTTCCGCTGGCTGGGTGTAGTCTCAGCTGTGGCCACCACTCCCAGTGACGCTGCTGGGACTACAGCCGATTGGCTGGCAGCTCCATTAGGCGGGACTTCCTGCCTAAAGCAGGTCGAAGTCCTGCCCGGGGCCAATTAAGGGCTTGGGAAGTGAAAAATCCTGGCTTTGCTCCCCCCGGGCAGCCACCCCCAACTTTTCGGCCGGTGGGTGGGGCCTCCCGTCCAACATAAAATTCCGGCCTTGATGTTTTTCCTTCGCGTTACTAGCGTTTACGGGTGTGACGGGAGATTCTGCTGGAGGTCAGTCAGCTTTCAATAACTGATCTCAGAGTGAATCTGTGCTTTTACTGTCAGTCGATCAAAGTTACATGATGGAGCTGCAATGATTGTGAACAGTGCAATAAATAATTCTTTGTGTATGTACTTTGGCTCCTCCTTAGCATCGCCTTTTACTACATTTCATAGAATCATACAGCACAGAAGGAGGCCATTCGGCCAATTGTGCCTGTACTACCTCCTTGAAAGAGAGTTCCAATTAGTTCGACTCAACTGCTCTTTCCCCATAACCCTGCAAAGTCTTCCCTTTCAAATATTTATCCAATTCCCTTTTGAAAGTTACTATTGAATCAGGCAGAACATTCCAGATCAGAACTCACTGTGTAAAAAATGTCTCCTCTTGTCACAGATCAGGCAGCATCTGTGGAGTGAGAAACAGAGTTAACATTACTATTGAATCCGCTTCCACTGCCCTTTCAGGCAGTGCATTCCAGATCACAACAACTCGCTGTGTAAAATAACTGTCTCCTCATCTCACTTCTGCTTCTGGTTCTTTCTTAGCTCTGTGTCCTTTGGTCACTGAACACTTGAGAACCAATTTTGGGATGTGGTAGCCCTGGTAAGGCCAGCATTTATTGCCCATTCTAATATGAATAGGAAGGGAATAGAGGTTTATGGGCCCCGGAAGTGCAGAAGGTGTTAGTTTCGGCAGGCATCAAGATCGGCGCAGGCTTGGAGGGCCGAATGGCCTGTTCCTGTGCTGTACTGTTCTTTTTTTTTAGAGATACAGCACTGAAACAGGCCCTTCGGCCCACCGAGTCTGTGCCGACCATCAACCACCCATTTTATACTAATGCTACACTAATCCCATATTCCTACCACATCCCCACCTGTCCCTATATTTCCCTACCACCTACCTATACTAGGGGCAATTTATAATGGCCAATTTACCTACCAACCTGCAAGTCTTTTGGCTGTGGGAGGAAACCGGAGCACCCGGAGAAAACCCACGCAGACACAGGGAGAACTTGCAAACTCCACACAGGCAGTACCCAGAATTGAACCCAGGTCGCTGGAGCTGTGAGGCTGCGGTGCTAACCACTGCGCCACTGTGCCGCCGCTCTTTGTACCCTTGAGAAGGTGGTGGTGGGTCATGTGGGTTCTCTTGTTGAATCACTGCAGGCTGTGTGGTGATGGTCCTCCCACAATGCTGTCAGGGTAGGAGTTTGAGGAGTTTGACCCAGAGACAATGAAGGAACAACATTTGGATGGAGTGTGACTTAGAGGAGAACGTGGAAGTGATGGTGTTTCCATGTACCTCCTGCCCTTGTTCTTCTAGCTCGTGGCTTTGGGAGGTGCTGCTGAAGAAGCTTTGGTGAGTTGTCCATTCGATATTACACGTTGTAGCTACAATTTGCCAGTGATGGAGGGAGTGAATGTTTAACGAATGTAATTGAGATAAATTTATATCCCATCAGGTCAGTATTTGATAGGACTGTGTAGAAGGAGCGCTACTCTCTATCGAACCCGTGCAGTACCTGCTGTGATGTTTGATGGGACAGAGTACAGGAAGCTAGCTGTTCCGTGCAGTGCTATCGACGGATGTGGGTTAATCGTCATCCCCACACCCAATCTCCCCATGAATTAATTTAAAGTTTGCTGGACATTCTGATAACAATACTGAAAGCTAATGCAGCATCTTTCATTCTCACGTGATGCTGTGGTTTGCGCCTCTTGTTTGCCAACAGTTATATCAATGCCACACCTCTGCTGTGAGGCCTATCTGGAACCTCTGTTGCTGCGTTTCTTGGAAAGCCTACCCAAACTGATCTTCAACATCGTCTAGAAAGAACTGTTCTGGGAAGATCCCAGTGACAGCTGTCTGGATGCATTTGGGACTCCAAAACAAAGGACATCTTTCCATATCTTCTCTTTTTTTAGTTCATTCATTGGATGTGGTGTCAAGCTTCTTGAGTGTTGTTGGAGCTGCACTCATCCAGGCAAATGGAGAGTATTCCATCACACTCCTGACTTGTGCCTTGTCGTTGGTGGACAAGCTTTGGGGAGTCAGGAGGATTCCGAGCCTCTGACCTGCTCTTTTAGCCATGGTAGTTATATGGCCACTCCAGTTCAGTTTCTGGTCAATGATAACCCCAGATTGTTGATAGTGCGGGATTCAGCAATCGTAATGCCATTGAATGTCAACGGGAGATGTTGGAGGTCTCTGTTTTTGGAGATTGTAATTGCCTGGCGTTTGTGTGGTGGGAATGTTACTTGCCACTTATCAGCCCAAGCTTGGATATTGTCCAGGTTTTGCTGCATTTCTACACAGACTGCTTCAGTATCCGAGGAATCGCGAATGGTGCTGAACATTGTGCATTCATCAGCAAGCATCCCAACTTCTGACCTTATGACTGAAGGAAGGTCATTGATGAAGCTGCTGAAGGTGGTTGGGCCTAGGACATTACCCTGCAGAACACATGCAGTGCTGTCCTGGGACTGAGATGCTTGACCTCCAACAACCGCAACCATCTTCCTTTGTGCTCGGTAGGACTCCAGCTAGTGGAGAGTTCTCCCTCTGATTCCCGTTGACCTCAGTTTTGCTAGGGCTCCTTGATGCCATACCTGGTCAAATGCTGCCTTGATGTCAAGAGCAGTCACTCTCACCTCACCTCTGTAGTTCAGCTCTTTTGCCCATTTTTGAACCAAAAGGTCAGGAACTGAGTGACTCTGGCAGAACCTAAACTGAGCATCAGTGAGCAGGTTATTGCGAAACAAGTGCCAATTGATAACACTGTCGACGACACCTTCCATTACTTTACTGATGATTAAGAGTAGACTGATAGGGTGGTAATTAGCCGGGTTGGATTTGTCCTGATTTTCCTGTACAGGACATATCTGGGAAATTTTCCACATTGCAGGGTCGATGCCAGTGTTGAAGCTGTACTGGAACAGTTTGGCTCGGGGCACGGCAAGTTCTGGAGAACAAGTCTTCAGTACTTTTGCCAGAATGTTGTCAGGTCCCGTAGCCTTTGCAGTATCCAGTGCCTTCAGTTGTTACTTGATATCACCTGGAGTGAATCAAATTGGCTGAAGACTGGCACCTATGATGCTGGGGACCTCAGGAAAAGGCTGAGATGTCTTTAGACTTATCTTTTGCACTGATGTGTTGGGCTCCCCCATCATTGAGGATGGGATATTTGTGGAGCTACCTCCTCCACTTAGTTGTTTAATTGTCTGCCACCATTATTCACGACTTGATGTGGCAGGACTGCAGAGCTTAGATCTGTTCTGTTGGTTGTGGGATTGCCTAGCTCTGTCTATCACATGCTGCTTACACTGTTTGGCACACGTAGTCCTGTAGTCCTGTGTTGTAGCTTCACCAGGTTGACACCTCATTTTGAGGTATGCCTGGCTCTCCACTCTACTTTGAACTTGCTATATGTGCATGCTAACTTTCTGCATTCCTTGTGCAAGTACATCCAAGTCTCTCTGAACATCAACATTTCAAAATTTCTCACCTTTTACAAAATATTCTGCATTTCAGTTCTTACTACCAAAGTGAATAACCTCACCCTTCCCCACTTTGTACTCCATCTGCCACCTTGTTGCCCACTCACTTTACCTGTCCATATCTCTTTGCGGCCTCATCCTCACAGCTTGCATTGCCAGCTAGCTTTGTACCATCACCAAACTTAGATACATTGCTCTCAGTCTCGTAATCTAAGTCATTAATATAAATTGTAAATAGCTGAGGCCCTAGCACTGATCCTTTTGGCACTCCACTAGTTACAGTCTGCCAACTTGAAACTGCCCTGTTGATCCCTGCTCTCTGCTTTCTGTCTGTTAACCAATCATCTGCCATGCTAATATTACCCCCAACTCCATGCAGCTTTATCTCATGTATTAGCTCTTTGTGTGGCAACTTATTGAATGCCTTTTGGAAATACAAGAATACTACACCTACCATCTAACCCCGATAATCTTCGATTCCCTTGCCTAACAAGAATCTATCTACCCCCGCCTTAAACTTATTCAATGACCCTGCCTCTACCACCTTCTGAGGCAGAGAGTTCCAAAGTCGCACAACCCTCAGAGAAAATATTTCTCCTCATCTCTGTCCTAAAAGGGTGACTCCTAAATTTAAAACAGTTCCCCCCTAGTTCTGGACACAAGAGGAAACATCCTTTCTACACCCACCTTGTCAAGATCATTCTGGATCTTATATACTTCAATCACGTCTCCCCTCACTCTTCTAAACTCCATTGAAAACAAGCCCAGTCTGTCCAACCTTTCCTCATAAGACAACCTACTCATTCCAGATATCTATTTTGTAAATCTCCTCTGAACCACCTCCAACGCATTCACATCCTTCCTTAAATAAGGAGACCAAAACTGCATACAGTTTTCTCGATATGGTCTCACCAATGCCCTGTGTAACTGAAGCGTAACATCCTTACTTTTATTTTCAATTTCTCTCGTAATAAAGGATAGCATTTCATTAGCCTTCTTTATTACTTGCTGTACCTGTGTACTAACGTTTTGTGATTCATGCACGAGAATACTGTCAGGCAAACCCCACCTGCCCCTCCACCCTCACCTGCCAAGACTGAGGCACACATTATTCTGCCACATGAACATTAAAACTTAAAATTGCAAGCTCCTGACTGGAAAGACATTTGCACGATAACAGATAGTGTTGGAACAAGAGACAAAGGACCATGCCCTGACCCATTCAACCAACAATGGACTTTTGATTACCAGATGTTGATGGTGAGGGGAGCTCGCATTCCAGGTGCTAAGATAGCAGAATCCACAAATGCAGAAGTGGTCAGACCAGTTTTAGTCACATGATTAGCTGGCTGTTGAAATTTGAACTTCCAACAAAGGATTTGAACTCTGAAGGCTGTTAGCTCCTGGACTAAAAAGACATGTCTGCCTGTCCATCTCCTTCCCATGGAACTGAATCTTGTGAAAACATGTGAACCACAAACTTTTCTTCTCTTTTCTGCCCCTATCTGCATGTGTATGTCGCATGTGCATGCTAGCCTGGGCGCATCGTATATCCATAGGCGTGAACTTTATTAGAGATTAAGTAAGTTTAATAAATTTCACTTTTCTTCTTTAAGCCAAAGAAAGCCTGTTTGTGCTCATTTCTTTGCCTTATAATTGGAAAGTTGTGAACAAGGATTCACAAAAGGGGAGCTCAAAACAGAGTGTGTTTAAAATTCAACCCTGTTACAATAAGACCAGGTGAAGATAGTAACAGACCTCTAGACATCTTTCTCACCTGGTCGTAACAGAAATTGGGTGCTAGCATCAGGAATTTTACCCACAGACGAACGAGTGAAATTGGAAGTGAGAAGCCAAATTTTTCCCAATCAAAACGAGCAAAGATCAATACAGGTTTTCTTGTGATTGTGTGCTATTGAATATTAACATGTCTGCAACTGAAGTGAGTAGCTCTCCAAGCCAGGGTAAAGTAATTTGCGATAGGTTAAAAGCACTGTCTATGAAGGAGTTGAGGAAAATGGCCGAGCAGTGTGGAATCACAGTAGGTGGCAAGGATAGGAAGCCTGAACTCCTAAGGCTAGTGGCCCACCATTTTTCTCTCGAATTAGGAGATGCAGAAGCAGTGTTAGAAACAGAATCTGACAGGGTATTGTTTGCAAAGATACAATTGTTTAGTTTAGTTTAGAGATACAGCACTGAAACAGGCCCTTCGGCCCACCGAGTCTGTGCCGACCATCAACGACCCATTTAAACTAATCCTATTCCTACCACATCCTCACCTGTCCCTATGCTTCCCTACCACCTACCTATACTGGGTAGCAAACTGGCAAGCAATTTATAATGGCCAATTTACCTATCAACCTGCAAGTCTTTGGCATGTGGGAGGAAACCGGAGCACCCGGAGGAAACCCACGCAGACACAGGGAGAACTTGCAAACTCCACACAGGCAGTACCCAGAATTGAACCCGGGTCACTGGAGCTGTGAGGCTGCGGTGCTAACCACTGCACCACTAACCACTGCGCCACTGTGCCGCCCTTGGACCAGAGGAGACTTGAATTTGAGGAAAGGGAGAGAAAGAAAGAGAGAGCCTTTCAGAAGGAATGTGAAGAAATAGAGAGAGAGGCAAGAGAGAAAGAAAGACAGGAGAAGAAATGAGGAAGAGAGAGAGAGAGAGCGAGAGAGAAAGAATATTCCGGAAAGAATCCGAAGAAAGAGAGTTGAAGCGGCTTGAGTGATGGAGTAACCCCAGTGAAAGAATGGCCAATATGGAGGAGCATATTTCAGGGCTGGGTACAGGATTGCTAAAACGCATTCAGTTAATTCCACAATTCAATGAGGAAGATGTGGAAGTATTTTTTGTGTCGTTTGAGAAACTGGCAAGTGAACTAAAATGGCCATCTGAGACCTGGTCTCTCTTATCGCAAAGCAAACTAACTGGAAAAGCCCATGAGGTTTATTCCTTGTTGCCAGATGAGAGTTCATTAAATTATGAAGTGACCAAAAATGCTATCCTCTGGTCATATGAATTAGTACCCGAAGCCTTTCGCCAAAAGTTTAGAACCCTCAAAAAGCAAGCCAATCAAACTTATCTGGAGTTTGAAAGAAGCAAGCAGCTGGCTTTTGACCAATGGCTGAGTTCTTTAAAAATCCAGCTCAGCTATGAGACTCTCAGAGAAGTAATCCAGTTAGAGGAATTTAAAAACTCTCTCCCATTCTCAATAAAGACCCATGTAGAGGAGCAGTGGGTTCAGAGAGCCCGGCAAGCGGCCGTTCTGACCGATGAGTTTGCTTTAATTTATAAGTCGGTTTCCCAGGGAGAACCTTTCTTAATCACCCCCACAAATCCGAAAAGGACAAAGGGTGGGAAGGTGATAGAAGCCCAGACAGTCCTGGGAGAGAAAGGAAAGCAGGAGACACAGGGGGCCCTCCTCCAGCAAAAAAGGAAGGTGCAGTGAGCAAGAGTGAGACCCGAAGATCTGTGTGCTTCCATTGTAATAAAGCAGGGCATTTAAACGCTGACTGCTGGAAACTAAAGGGGAAACCGGGAGGGTTAATCAGGGCACATCCACTCAATGACCTGATGCAAAGCACAGCAGAACAAGCTGTGGCTTTTACGAAAGACCAACCCCCGCATAAGACAGCAGTTTGACTGGCCAAAACTCCACAAAGAGGTGGTGGAGTACTGCAAGAATTGCCACATGTTCCAGGTTGAGGGGAAACCCCAAGCTACAGTGAAACCTGCAGCCCTAAATCCTGTACTGGTGTTAGGAGGACCCACCAGCAGAGGGCTGGTGAACTGTAAGGGACCCCAAATGAGAACAAAAGGAGGCAGGAAGGCACACGGCTGGCAAAAGTTTAGAAAGAGAAAGGGAAAAAGTGACCAACAGGGCAGGTTAAAGGAAGTCCAGGAAGAATCCTGGATGAAAACCTCTGCTGTCTGGTCAACCAACCCCGATAAATGTGAATGACTAGACCCCACAACCTCCTATGTAAATGTAGATTCCAGAAGCACCCCACCAGCACTGCTAACAGCATTTACAGGAACCTGTAGAGACCAAAAGACCTCTAGGGGGCACAGAAACCGTGAGGGTGATGCCTCATCTCGTCGAAGTGACACAGGCGAGTGCAGTTAAGTCTGCAGAAATACCTGCAGGTAGGAGTGTCCCCAGAGAACAAAGGAGAGAGTAACAAAGGCTCCTCCCCCACAGTCAGAGGAAAAGGGAACCACCCATCCCCTGAAGTCAAAAGTCTTTGCAAGACTCAGATAATTCAGGATTGACCCGCCCACAACTAACTCTCCTGAGAAAAAAAGGGGGAAATTAAAACAGCCCTGGCATCCAGTAAAGACCATTTTTATTAGTCATAGAGTCTTACAGCATAGAAACAGGCTCTTAGGCCCACCGCGTCCATGCCGACCATAATGCCTATCTATACTAATCCCACCTGCCTGCATTAATTCCATATCACTCTATGCCTCGCTCATTCAAGTACCTGTCCAGATGCCTCTTAAATGTCGCTACTGTTCCTGCCTCCACCACCTCCTCAGGCAGCTCATTCCAGATACCCACTATTCTTTGTGTGAAATATTTACCCCTTTGATCCCCTTTAAACCTCCTCCCTCTCACCTTAAATCTATGCCCTCCAGTTGTCAGTCACCCCTACCATGGGAAACAGACTCTGGCTATCTACCCTATCTATGCCTCTCATAATTTTATATACCTCTATCATGTTCCCTCTCAGCCTCCTTCGCTCCAGGGAAAACAGACACAGCCTGTCCAATCTCTCTTTATAATTCAAGCCCTCCAAACTTGGCAACATCTTTGTGAATCTTTTCTGCACCCTCTCTAGCTGAATCACATCTTTCCTGTAGTGCGGCGACCAGAACTGCACACAGTACTCCAAATGCGGCCTAACCAACGTTATGTACAACTGTAACATGACGTCCCAACTCTTGTACTCAATGCCTCGGCCGATGAAGGCAAGCATGCCATACGCCTTCTTCACCACCCTGTCTACCTGTGTTGCCACTTTCAGGGAACTATGTACTTGCACCCCAAGGTCTCTCTGCTCAACAACACTCCTCAGGGCCCTGCCATTCACTGTATATGTCCTGCCCTGGTTTAACTTCCCAAAATACATCACTTCACACTTGTCTGCATTAAATTCCATTTGCCACTCCCTTGCCCTCTTTCCCAGTTGGTCTATATCCTGTTGTAACCTTAGACAACCTTCTTCACTGTCCACTACTCACCAATTTTGGTGTCATCTGCAAACTTACTAATCATGCCCCCTACATTCACATCCAAATCATTAATATATATGACAAACAACAGAGGGCCCCGCACCGATCCTTGCGGCACACCACTGGTCATCGGCCTCCAATCTGAAAAACAACCCTCCACTACCACCCTCTGCCTCCTATCACTAAGCCAATTTTGTATCCAATTTGCTAGCTCACCCTGGATCCCATGCGGGACCTTGTCAAAGGCCTTGCTAAAGTCCATGTGGATAACGTCCATCGCCCTGCCCTCGTCAATCCTCTTGGTCACCTCCTTGAAAAACTCAATCAAATTCGTGAGACATGATTTCCCACACACAAAGCCATGCTGACTATCCCTAATCAGACCATGCCTTTCCAGATGCATATAAATCCTGTCTCTCAGAATCCCTTCCAATAACTTTCCCACCACTGATGTAAGGCTCACCGGCCTGTAGTTCCCTGGTTTATCCCTGCTGCCCTTCTTAAATAAAGGCACAACATTAGCTATCCTAATAGCCTAATTAACTATCCTAATTGACTATCCTATTAACTATAGGCTTTAAGAAGGGATATGAATGAGAGAAATGCATGGTTTTTCTTTCTGTATCTTATATTTCTCTCAAACCCTGCCATTTTTGTTCAAATCACACTTCATTCCCCTGGATGTGGAGGTGTCAGGCAAGCCCACCCACCACCTCCCCCACCCCCCCCCCCCCCACCCCCACCCCATCCTCCCCACCCACCTGCAAGAATGAGGAAAATTAATTCTGCCACATGAACATTGATTTTAAACTATTGCTGGTGAATCAAGTGCAGGGGGCAGCGTACCATCCTGGAATCACGTCTGCGACTACAGAAACGCCTGTTTGTTCCCCTAACTATAGAATCCCCAGTTGCTATTGCTTTTCTGATCTTCCTCCCCACCCCTGTACAGATGAGCCACCCTTTGGGCCATGGTCTTGGTACTGGCTGTACTTCCCCGATGGACCATTGGCCTCACCAGTATTCGGAACTGGACACTGGTTGGAGATCAAGATGCTCTCAGCAGATTCGTGCAATACCTGCTGCATCCTCCTTGTCCATCTGGCTGTTGCCCAATCGTTGCTACCTTCTCTCTCCTAAGCTGTGGGGCGACTGCATCCAGAAACGTGCTTTCCTCAAAACTCACAGTCTAGCAAAACAGCACGCTGACGGGAGCTGCTTTTCCAGCTCTGAAATTCAGAGCTCGAGCTCCTCCAGCTGATGACCCTTGCTGCACATGTGATTGTCCAGGACAGGAGAAGAGTCCTGCAGTTCCCACATGGAACAGGATGAGCATTTCATGGGACTGAGGTGCACTACCATGTCTTTCTTTATTGTACTATTAACTAACTTATCAGAAATAAATATAAGACCAAAAGAAATAGTCACCAGCTACTCACTGATCAGCTTATTCTCTTATGCTGATGTTGCTTTAGGTTTTTTGTAACTCGCTCCCAGACACTCACTCTCCCCAGAGTGGGAGCATTATATATTTGGGCAGTGGCTGAACCCGAGACACTACACATGTAGTGTCTCCCACCCGCCCTCCTCCTCTAACCAAAAAAAAAGGACTCTGGTGTGTTGATAAGGTAAGCTTTTTTATTTCTTCTGTATTGTGTGATTGGTTAAAAATCTACTTTCTTTTTTTGATTTATCTATTAATTGGTTATTTGAAAAAGACCATAGCAGAGAAGTATCAGAAAGTATTTAACTCATAAATTTATATAAAGTAATAAAGTAATTAACTAAGTAGAAATGGCTGGGCAGGTGATGTGCTGTAGCTGTATGATGTGGGAGCTGGCTGTCCCCATTGTGAACGGCAGGGACCACATCTGCAGCAAGTGTTGGTTGCTGGAAGAACTCCGGCTCAGAGTTGATGATCTGGAATCTGAGCTTCAAACACTACGGCACATCCGGGAGGGGGAGAGTTACCTGGACGTTTTGTTTCAGGAGGCAGTCACACCTGGTAGATTAAGTAATTCAAATTCAGTTAGTGATCAGGGACAACAGGGTGTGATTGCAAGTGAGGCAGGTAGGGGGATCCTGAGTTCAGGAGTGGAGGAGCCTCAGCCTTTGACCTTATCCAACAGGTACGAGATACTTGCTCCCTGTCTGGATGAGGAAAAGGGCTGCGGGGAGGATGAGCCAACTGACCATGGCACCATGGTGCAGAAGGCCATTCAAGAGGGGGGAGCAAAAAGACAAGTGGTAGTTTTTGGAGATTCTATAATTAGGGGGATAGATAGTATCCTTTGCAAGCCGGATCGGGAGTCCCGCATGGTGTGTTGCCTGCCCGGTGCCAGGGTGCAGGACATCTCTGACCGGCTTGAAAGGATATTGGAGCGGGAGGGGGAGGATCCAGTTGTTGTGGTCCACATTGGGACTAACAACATAGGCAAGGCTAGGATGGAGGACCTGTTTGGGGATTATAAAGCACTGGGAGCGAAATTAAGGAACAGGTCCTCGAGGGTCATAATTTCCGGATTACTGCCCGAGCCACGTGCAAATTGGCTTAGGGATAAGAATACTAGGGAAGTAAACAGGTGGCTAAGGGAGTGGTGTGGGAAAGAGGGGTTCCATTTCATGGGGCATTGGCATCAGTTTTGGAACCGGGGGGGATCTGTACCGATGGGACGGTCTCCACTTGAACTGATCTGGAACCAGTGTTCTAGTGAAACGGATAAATAGGGTGGTCTCTAGGACTTTAAACTAGTGACTCAGGGGGCAGGGAAAGGGAAAACGACAGGGAGTATGATGGTAAATAAAAAGGTAAGCAGCAGGTTAACGTGTGCAGGAGGGTTTAAGTTCAAGGCAGACTATGAAAGAAGCAGAAAGGAAGGATAACTCAGGAGTTATTATTAGAGATGTTGGAAATCATGAGGGTAAGAAAGCTAGCATAAAGGCACTTTACCTGAATGCTCGTAGCATTCGTAACAAGGTTGATGAGTTAACGGCACAAATCATCACGAATAAATATGATTTGGTAGCCATTACGGAGACATGGTTACAGGTTGGTCACGACTGGGAGTTAAATATCCAGGCGTACCAGACTATTCGGAAGGACAGACAGGAAGGTAAGGGAGGTGGTGTAGCTCTGATATTCAAGGACGACATCAGGGCAGTGCTGAGAGATGATATAGGTTCTATGGAGAATGAGGTTGAATCAATTTGGGTGGAAATTAGAAACTCTAAGAAGAAAAAGTCATTGATAGGCGTAGTCTATAGGCCACCAAATAATATCACATTGGGGCGGGCAATAAACAAAGAAATAACTAATGCCTGTAAAAATGGTACGGCAATTATCATGGGGGATTTTAATCTACATGTAGATTGGTCGAACCAGCTCAGTCAGGGTAGCCTTGAGGAGGAATTCGTTGAGTGTATCCGTGATAGTTTTCTTGAACAGTATGTAATGGAACCGACGAGGGAGCAAGCTATCCTAGATCTAGTCCTGTGTGATGAGACAGGAATAATTAATGACCTCATAGTTAGGGATCCTCTTGGAAGGAGTGATCACAGTATGGTTGAATTTAGAATACAAATGGAGAGTGTGAAGATAAAATCCAATACCAGGGTCCTGCGCTTGAACAAGGGGGACTACAATAGAATGAGGGAGGACTTGGCTAAAGTAGACTGGAAACAAAGATTTTATGGTGGGACAGTTGACGAGCAGTGGAGGACTTTCAAAGCAATTTTTCAAAGTGCTCAGCTAAAGTATATTCCAGTGAAAAGGAAGGACTGGAAGAAAAGGGGTAATATGCCATGGGTGTCTAAGGAAATAAGGGAGGCTATCAAATTGAAAGAGAAGGCATACAAAGTGGCCAAAAGCAGCTTGAAACTAGAAGATTGGGAAAACTTTAAAGGTCAACAGAAAGCCACAAAAAGAGCTATAAAGAAAAGTAAGATAGAACATGAGAAAAAACTAGCACAGAATATAAAGACAGATAGCAAAAGTTTCTATAAATATATAAAACGAAAAAGAGTGGCTAAAGTAAACGTTGGTCCTTTAGAGGATGAGAAGGGGAATTTAGTTATGGGATATGATGAAATGGCCGAGGCATTAAACAGGTATTTTGTATCGGTCTTCACAGTGGAGGACATTAATAACATGCCAGTAATTGACAAAGAGACGAACGTAGGTGAGGACCTGGAAACAATCATTATTACGGAAGAGGTAGTGTTGGGCCAGCTAATGGAGCTAAGGATTGATAAGTCTCCTGGCCCTAATGGAATGTCCCAGCTGATTGGAAAACAGCAGATGTGACGCCACTGTTTAAAAAGGGAGGTAGACAAAAGATGGGGAATTATAGACCGGTTAGCTTAACCTCTGCAGTGGGGAAGATGCTTGAGTCTATTATCAAGGAAGAAATAGCAGGGCATCTCGATAGAAATTGTCCCGTTGGGCAGACGCAGCATGGGTTCATGAAGGGCAGGTCATGCTTGACAAATCTTTTGGAATTCTATGATGACATTACGAGCAAGGTGGACAATGGGGACCCAGTGGATGTGGTGTACCTAGATTTCCAAAAGGCCTTAGACAAGGTGCCGCACAAGAGGCTGCTGCATAAGATAATGATGCATGGCGTCAGGGGTAAAGTATTAGCATGGATAGAGGATTGGTTGACTAACAGGAAGCAGAGAGTGGGGATAAATGAGTGCTATTCTGGTTGGCAATCAGTCACTAGTGGTGTGCCTCAGGGATCGGTGTTGGGACCGCAATTATTTACAATTTATATAGATGATTTGGAGTTGGGGACCACGTGTAGGGTGTCAAAGTTTGCAGATGACACTAAGATGAGTGGCAGAGCAAAGTATGCAGATGACTGTGAAACTTTGCAGAGGAACATAGATACATTGAGTGAGTGGGCAAAGGTCTGGCAGACGGAATACAATGTTAATAAATGTGAAGTCATTCATTTCGGTAGGAGTAACAGTAAAAACGATTATTACTTGAATGGTAAAAAGTTGCAGCATGCTACTATGCAGAGGGACCTGGGTGTCCTTGTGCATGAATCGCAGAAGGTTGGTCTGCAGGTACAGCAAGTAATTAGGAAGGCAAATGGAATTTTGTCCTTCATTGCTAAAGGGATTGAGTTTAAAAGCAGAGAGGTTATGTTGCAGCTGTATAAGGTACTGGTGAGGCCGCACCTGGAGTACTGTGTGCAGTTTTGGTCTCCTTACTTGAGAAAGGATATACTGGCACTGGAGAGGGTGCAGAGGAGGTTCACTAGGTTGATTCCAGAGTTGAGGGGGTTGGCTTATGAGGAGAGACTGAGTAGATTGGGATTATATTCATTGGAATTCAGAAGAATGAGGGGGGATCTTACAGAAACATATAAAATCATGAAGGGAATAGATAAGATACAAGTAGAGAGGATGTTTCCACTGGCAGGTGAAGCTAGGACAAGAGGGCATAGCCTCAAGATTAGAGGGAGCAGATTTAGGACTGAATTAAGAAGGAACTTCTTCACCCAGAGGGTTGCTAATCTGTGGAATTCCTTGCCCAGTGAAGTAGTTGACGCTTCTCCAGTAAACGTTTTTAAAGCTAAGGTAAATATCTTTTTGAACAATAAAGGAATTAAGGGATACGGTGGGAGCGCGGGTAAGTGGATCTGAGTCCACGAAAAGATCAGCCATGATCTTATTGAATCGCAGAGCAGGCTTAAGTGGCCGGACGGCCTACTCCTGCTCCTAGTTCTGATGATCTTATGATCTTATTACTCTGTATCTTGCCCGTTTTTTTCATCTCTATTTTTATAATATGGCCTTTATGCCCCAGGACCCTTTTATATATTTTATGTCGAGGTGGCCTTTATTTTTCTGGCCCCCTTTATATACATTTTATAAAAATAACTTTATTAAAAAAAGATAAATAAAACAAAACTCAAATTAAAATGCCATTCTCGGCATCAATTATGCACTCCAGCCCCGACAGTGCTCACCGGTCGTGGAAGGCCTCAAGCGTACCGGCGGACGCCGCATGCTCCTTCTCCGGGGACAACTGGGCACGAACGTAACTGCGGAAGAGGGGCAGGCAATCAGGGAGGACGGACCCCCCGATGACCCGCAGCCTGGAAATGTGAATTGCCACCTTGGCCAGGCCCAGGAGCAGACCAATGAGGAGATCCTCCTCCCGGCCCACGCCCCTCCGCATCGGGTGCCCAAAGATCAGGAGCGTGGGGCTGAAGTGCAACCAAAACCTGAGGAGCAGCCCCTTCAAATACTCAAACAGGGGCTGCAACCTCGCACACTCCATATACACGTGGAAAACGGACTCATCCGGACCGCAGAATTTACAGGCGGCCTGGGAGTCCGTGAACCTACTTAAAAGTCTATAGCACGGGACTGCCCTGTGCAACACCCTCCACCCGAGGCCCCCAATGTAAAGGAGGATTCCCGCATAGAGAGACCTCCATCGGGGTTTCCCCTTGCTGCCAGATGGCAACACGGACTGCCAGGGCGTGTCTGACCAGCTGATGAGGGCGAGGAAGTGGAGAGTGAGCAGGAGCAGCCCGCACAGGAAACCCCTCCCCCCCAATTGGAATGACCCGGAGGGCATTTCCGATGAGCAGTTCCGGCCAAGCCCCCTCGTCACCCGCAGTGAGGGGCGTCCTGGGGGCTTCAGCTACTTATTCGGCCGTCGGTCCATCCCTGGGGCCGGCCCACCAGACAGCCAGTTTTTAAGCAGGCGGAGATCGCCCCTCTTCGGCAGCAGGACGATGACCACCCTGCGCCACGAGACGGGCATCTCCCCGGTCGCCAGGCTTTCCCCCAGGACCCGCGCGTAATCGTCCCTCAGGACGTCCCAGAATGCCCTGAGGAACTCCACGGTCAGCCCGTCCAGCCCTGGGAATTTGCCCCTCGAGAGCTGGTGGAGGGCGCCAGTCAGCTCCGCCAACGTGAGCGGAGCCTCCAATCCTTTGGCGCCCTCCGGGCTGACCTGCGGCTGGTCCTCCCACAAAACTCTGCGCGCGTCCTCGCTGGACGGATCCGGAGAGAACAACGCACTGTAATAAGTACGGACCAGGAGGTCCATTCCCTCTGGATCTGTGACGGAGGATCCGTTGTCAGCCAGCAGCTCAGCGAGCTGCTTACGGACATCCCGCCATTTTTCCAGCGAGTAGAAGAAGGGTGAGGCGTTGTCCAAATCTTCCAGGATCTGGATCCTCGACCTCACGTATGCGCCTCGGGACCCTATGTGCTGCAGGTCCTCAGCGCGCCCTTCTCTTTGTACGCCTACCACAGGGCCAGGTCCGCGACGGCATGACCGAGGCGGGACTCCAAGTCGAGCACCTCCCTCTCTAGGTGCCTGATCTCGGCTTCCCGCCTCTTGGTCGACCCCTTCGCGTACTCCTGACTGAAGACGCGGATGTGAGTCTTGCCCACATCCCACCATAGCCTCAAGGAGGGGAAGCCCCCCTGCTTCCTTCTCCAGTCAGCCCAGAATCGACGGAATGAGTCCCGGAATCGCTCATCTTCCAGCAGCCGGTTGTTAAAGTGCCAGTACGCGGACCCCGTGTGAGGAGCGGAATGAACTCTGCCCACACCAGGTGGTGGTCCAAGCACTGCACCAGCCGCATGGAGGCTGCCGAGACGCGGGAGACGAGCGCCTGCAAAAAGTAGAGGCAGCCGATTCGGGACCCTCCTCCTCCAGACCTCCAGGTGAAGGCGCTGGAGTTGGGATGGAGATTCCGCCAGACGTCCACCAAGTTAAGGGAGCTGATCAGTTCCCTCAACTTCTCCACCGACGCTTCGCCGCGCTGGGGACCGCAGCGATCCTCCACCTCGAGGGTGCAGTTAAAATCCCCCCCAAGGATGATGCACTTGCCGCTATCGATGGAGCTCAAGAGAGCGGACACTTCTTCAAAGAAGCGTGTGGGTTTCCTGCAGAAAATTCACCGCATATCTCCCTTCCCTGAGGACTGAGAGATTGTGAAATCTGCGGTGAGACCCCCTGCTGCCCTTGATGTTGAGGCTGGCTATGGTTATCTTCATGTCAAAGGTACTTAAAACCCGTCACCAACACCTCACTGTGAGGAGGGAACGGAAGTTCACCTGGCCCTCCACTCCCCCAGCAACCCATCGAGGAATGCATTAAAACGGCACCTCTCAACCAGTTTCGTGCCCTCACCCTTGCCCGCTTTCTTGAGGGCGGCATGGACAGACTGGATGATCAGCTCCAGACTCGACCAACGGCCGAGGGCCAGCTGAACTTTATCGCGGCAACCCCTGCAAGCCGCGAGGAAATCCCGGAGTTCCGCCGTGGGGATGAGAGGAGACTCGGTGGGAGGCACGAGGGACTCTACCACCTCACTGGCAATGGAATCAAGGTTGTCCTCCATGCCCCAAACCGAGTCCCCATCCTCCTCCTGGTTGTCACTGCCAGCGGTCGACACACCCACCACACACTGTGGGCGGACGTCCCGGCCGCGCCAGCTGGTCCCGCCTCCGTCACGATCCCACCCACAGGATCGATGGCGGAGGAGTCCCCTCTGGGTTCTAAGATGGAACTGGAGCCTGTGGGCACCAGCGGTTCAGGACCCTGCTCCACCTCCGTCCCCAGGCCAATGAGCAGTCCAGGGGAGACGGAAGTTCCCGACTCCGGAAATCCAGCCGGTGCTGAGACCGGAGGTGAAGAGAGGAGGCCATCTCCCGCTCCGCCAGCACCCACAGGCCCAGCAGATGGGGCAGCATTTTCAGTTATAACCAGGTCTGGTGTCTCCTGGTTGTCAGTGGATTCTGGCTGGGAGGGCCGACCCTTTGGGGACTCGCCCTCCCCTCCACGCAGGCCACCGGACCCAGTGGCAGAACGGGAGGCTTCTCCAGAAGCGTCCCCAGACTCCCCCACCACAAGTAGGGCTTCAATTGCTCCCACAGGAGGGGCTGCATGTAGCGGGGCCTCCCCCTCCCCTCCATCCTGAAGAATAGGGAGCTCCTACCCAGACTTTGCAGTCTTGATGTTGGTGGTGGTAGGGGGAACCTGGGGACCCGAAACAGGAGACAGCTCCCCTCCAACAGATGGGCCCTGCACCTCAGGGCCCTGTGTTACCTCTGTGGAGGGGTGCCTTCTCCTCTTTTTCCCACTGGGGCACAGAGGCTCAGAGACCTCCATGTCATCAGAGGCCTCCGCCTCCGCACCCTTTTTTTTTTAGTTACTCTGGGCCTGAGCCCAGCCTTGGGACAGGTGGATTCCCTGGGAGCGGGCCTTGGGCTGAGCCCAGACTCAGATTGTGTCACGGCGTCCAGGGAATGAGCCTCTCAGTGTTTACTTTTCCTCCACGCCTTCCTTCCACTCGGACGGGCACTCCCCTCCCCGCCGGAGGCTGTGAAAACCACAGCCTCCGGAACCGACTAAGCGGTGTCTGTTGGATGTGTGGGGTGAGTGGGAGGAGGTGCAGTGTCGCCACCCTGGGCCGCCGAAGTGGAACTGGCGGCCGGGAGGTTGGGGCAGTTCTTATGAACATGCCCCACCCCCTTGCAGACGTGGCACCACACCCCGTCTAAGGTCCAAAAGACGTGGTAGACCGTCCCTGGAACTCCACACTGAAGTGGTCCTCCAAGACCTCCTCCCACGCCAGCTGCATAAATAGCTGGCGGCGGAAGGAGTAGACATGTCGGAGGCTGTGCTCCCGAAGACTAAGCCGGACTGGGGTGATCCCCGACCTCACCTCCCCCAGATGGTGCAGGTGGGGAAGGAGGAGCTCACTGGGAATAAAGGGCGGCACATTTGATAACATTATCCGCTGCGCAGTGGCCCCTAGAGGGTTCACCGGCAGGAAAGTCCAACCCACAGTGAGCCCTTTATTCAGGGCCAGGGGCACGGCCCGCTCGGTCTTCAGGAAGAACACAGCCTGCCCGTACATTTTTGAGGCTGCCACAATGGCTGAGGGGCCGACAACCTCGGCCATTGCCTTTACGCAGGCCTCTATAGACATTGGGGTGGGGATAGCTCTTTACCCCATGGCTCGAAGTAATGAATTTAAAAGGTGACGGGGTCACACGGGCGGCCACAGAGGCTACAGCCGCATAGGTATGAGAAGGCCCCGCCACCAGTGATGATGGGCTTGCCATGGTTCAAGAGCCAAACCCATCCCCAAATTGCAGGCAAACAAGCAAAAACAAAGAAACCAACTAGTAGGTTTGGGGAGAGGCTGAGGGAATACAGGAAAGGGGAAAGACAGGTTGCAAGCGATGACTTTGCTTTTTTTTTCTCCTTGAAGGGTGGTACTCAGAGCACTGTAAACACTCCTGGTCTTCCGGTTTTCTGGTTGTGGGAGGGGTCTTTTCCTGGGTCAGCCGAAAGCTGCCCAGGCACTAGTTAGATCCTTCTGTCTCTATAGCCAGGCAGCTTCAGCTGACTCAGGCTGGGCAATTAGGGTGGGGAGGGAGCTTCCTTGTGTATTCAGTGCAATGGCACAGATCCCTGCAGAATTGTACAGCCCCCACCCCTTGTTGTTCCGGCCTCTTCCACCTCCCACAACAGTCCAAATGAATTAAAGCCTGGTGCTCGACACCCACCTCGAAATACAGCCTTATTGCCAAAGTCTTTCCTCCTCTGCAGCAAAAGTTGTTCAAAATTTTGCAGTTCAGTCCTCAGCTCTCCCTCTACAACAGCACCTCCAGCAACTGACTGCAGCACTATCAGCTGCACCTCGTTGATGCACTCAGCACCTCCAACTGGTTAGCAGCTAACCCCGTTTTTTTTTTTCTTTTTTTTTTAGCTGCAAGACGGAGGAGTCGCTGGAGGAGGTGGAGGGTGAGAGACGCTGCCCGGAGGGGTCGGGATGGGTCGGGCGGCCCGGGATCCGGGGTAGGGAGTCACAGGGGGCGGGGGGAAGGGGATTAATGCCCCCCAACTCTTTCTGCCGCCCTCCTTTTCCCCCATTTTTTTTCCATGCGGATTCCCTATGTAAACAGGTCACGCTGCAGTTCCAGCTTACGGCCACTGGCGGCGCTGCAGTTTGAGGCCTGGATTTTTAAAAACCCACAGCCTGGGCTGAGGGGCGGCTTCAGTCTGGGAAATGCAGACCTGGTGCTGTCCCGGGCTGTATGATAGAGAATCCAGGGAGCTTTACTCTGTATCTAACCCCCGTGCTGTACCTGTCCTGGGGAGTGTTTGATGTGGACAGTGTGGAGGGAGCTTGACTCTGTATCTAACCCCCGTTTTTTTTTTTTTTCTTTTTTTTTTATATTTTATGTCGAGGGGGCCTTTATTCCTCAGGCCCCCTTTATATACACACTTATATTTTTAAAATAACTTTATTAAAACCAGATAAATAAACAAAAAAACTCAAATTAAAATGCCATTCTCGGCGTCGACGATGCACTCCAGTCCCTGCGGTGCCCACCGGTCGCGGAAGGCCTCAAGCGTACCGGCGGACACCGCATGCTCCTTTTCCAGGGACACCCAGGCGCGAACGTAACCGTGGAAGAGGGGCAGGCAAACGGGGAGGACGGACCCCCCGACGGCCCGCAACCTGGACCTGTGAATTGCCACCTTGGCCAGGCCCAGGAGCAGACCGACGAGGAGATCCTCCTCCCGGCCCAAGCCCCTCCGCACCGGGTGCCCAAAGATCAGGAGCGTGGGACTGAAGTGCAGCCAGAATTTGAGGAGCAGCCCCTTCAGATACTCAAATAGGGGCTGCAACCTCGCACACTCCATATAAATGTGGAACACGGACTCGTCCAGGCCGCAGAAAGTACAGCTGGCCTGGGAGTCCGTGAACCTACTTAAAAGCCTATTGCACGGGACTGCTCTGTGCAGCACCCTCCACCCCAGGTCCCCGATGTAAAGGGGGAAGACTCCCGCGTCGAGAGACCTCCATCGGGGTTTCCCCTCGCCGCCAGATGGCAACGCGGACCGCCAGGGCGTGTCCGGCCGGCTGACGAGGGCGAGGAAGTGGAGAGTGTGCAGGAGCAGCCCGTACAGGAAACCCCTCCGCGCCGATTGGAATGGCACGGAGGGCATTTCCTAGAGGCGGCTCGGGTTGTGCGGGACCGGCTCCCGAGGAGGGTTTCGGGGCCTGGGTCCGATGAGCAGTTCCGGCCGAGCGGGGGTCAGCTCGGCCGGGATCGCTCCGCACTCCCGAGCCCCCTCGCCATCCGCAGTGAGGGGCGTCCCGGGGGTTTCGGCTACTCCTCCGCCCGCCGGACCGTCCCCGGAGTCGGCCGCCCGGACAGCCGAGGCGCTCTCCTCCGCCGGCGGGGGAGCGCCCTGACTGGAGGCGACCATGTTCCAGACTCGGAAAAGATCCCGGTAAAAGACAGGCAACTCCCTCAGAGAGGCGCGGCTAACAGACTCCACCGGGAGCTGCGTGTCGTCTTGAAGGCAGTGACACTGGCGGAAAAAATACGTCGCCAGCGCACACCATCTGGGAGGACGCTCGACGTACAGGTATCTCTGCAGGGTCCGAAGGCGGAGAGTCGCAGCCTGGGTGCGGACGCACACCAGCGACTGACCGCCCTCCTCGATCGGGAGACTCAGGACCGCGGCAGAGACCCAGTGTTTCCTCTTGCCCCAGAAGAAATCGACGAGTTTCTACTGGATCTTGGTGGCAAATACAGGGGGCGGGGCCAAAGTGACCAACCGGTACCACAGCATGGAGGCCATCAGTTGGTTTATGACCAACGCTCGGCCCCTGTAGGAAAGCACTCGGAGCAGTCCTGTCCAGCGCCCCAGCCGAGCAGTGACTTTCGCCTCCAACTCCTGCCAGTTTGCCGGCCAGGCTTCCTCAGCGGGGCTAAGGTGGACTCCCAGATAGAGGAGGTGCGTGGTGCTCCACGCAAAAGGTGTCATCTCCTCCGGCAGGGAGTCCACCCGCCACTGACCAACCAGGAGTCCGGAACATTTCTCCCAATTGATCCTCGCGGAGGACGCGGCAGAAAAGGTCTGCTGGCAGTCGCGCATCCTCCGCAAGTCAACGGGATCTGTGATTGCGAGGAGCACGTCGTCGGCGTAAGCCGAGAGGACGACCCGCATGGCCGGCTCGCGCAGAGCCAATCCCGTCAACCTCCTGCGAAGCAGGCACAGGAAGGGCTCCACGCAGATGGTATACAATTGGCCGGACATGGGGCACCCCTGACGCACTCCTCTCCCAAATCGAAGGGGCGCCGTCAAGGACCCGTTAACTTTGACTGGACACTCTGCGGCGGCGTATAAAAGTCGGACCCGGGCCACGAAATGCGGCCCGAGTCCGAAAGCGCGCAGAGTCCCGAAAAGGTAATCGTGATCCACCCTGTCGAACGCCTTCTCCTGATCGAGGGAGAGAAAGGCGACCGACTGACCAGTCCTCTGGGAAAGATGGATCAGGTCCCGGACCAGGTGGATGTTGTCCTGGATGGACCGGCCCGGGACCGTGTAGGACTGGTCGGGGTGGATCATGTGGGCCAGCTCGGAGCCCAGGCGGGTAGACATAGCCCGGGCAAAGATCTTATAATCCGTGCTGAGGAGGGAGACCGGACGCCAGTTTTTAAGCAGGCGGAGATCGCCCCTCTTTGGCAGCAGGACGATGACCGCCCTGCGCCACGAGAGGGGCATCTCCCCGGTCGCCAGGCTTTCCCCCAGGACCCGCGCGTAATCGTCCCCCAGGACGTCCCAGAACGCCCTGAGGAACTCCACGGTCAACCCATCCAGCCCTGGGGATTTGCCCCTCGAGAGCTGGTGGAGGGCGCCGGTCAGCTCCGCCAACGTGAGCGGAGCCTCCAATCCTTCGGCGGCTCCGGGCTGACCTGCGGCAGGTCCTCCCACAAAACTCTGCGCGCATCCTCGCTGGACGGATCCGGAGAGAACAACGCACTGTAATACGTCCGGACCAGGAGGCCCATTCCCTCCGGATCCGTGATGGAGGATCCGTCGTCGGCCAGCAGCTCGACGAGCTGCTTACGGACCCCCCGCCATTTTTCCAGCGAGTAGAAGAAGGGTGAGGCGCGGTCCAAATCTTCCAGGATCTGGATCCGCGACCTCACGTACGCGCCTCGGGACCCTATGAGCTGCAGGTTCCTCAGCGCGCCCTTCTTTTTGTACGCCTGCCACAGGGCCGGGTCCGCGACGGCATGACCGAGGCGGGATTCCAAGTCGAGCACCTCCCTCTCAAGGCGCCCGATCTCGGCTTCCCGCCTCTTGGTCGACCCCCTCGCGTACTCCTGACAGAAGACGCGGATGTGAGTCTTGCCCACATCCCACCATAGCCTCAAGGAGGGGAAGCCCCCCTGCTTCCTTCTCCAGTCGGCCCAGAATCGACAGAACGAGTCCCGAAATCGCACGTCCTCCAGCAGCCGGTTGTTAAAGTGCCAGTACGCGGACCCCGCCCGCGTGTGGAGTGGAGTGAACTCCGCCCACACCAGGCGGTGGTCCGAGCACGGCACCAGCCGCATGGAGGCCGCCGAAACGCGGGAGACGTACGCCTGCGAAATGTAGAGGTGGTCGATTCGCGACCCCCCTCCTCCAGACCTCCACGTGAAGGCGCTGGAGTCAGGATGGAGATTCCGCCAGACGTCCACCAAGTTAAGGGAGCTGATCAGTCCCCTCAACTTCTCCACCGACGCTTGGCCGCGCTGGGGACCGGAGCGATCCCCCACCTCGAGGGTGCAGTTAAAATCCCCCCCGAGGATGATGCACTCGCCGCTATCGATGGAGCTCAAGAGAGCGGACACTTCTTCAAAGAAGCGCGCTTGCAACGCGCTGGGCCTGGGCGCGTACACGTTCACAAAGTGGAGCGGCACGCTACCCAGGTGAACGGCGAGGTGGAGCAAGTGGCCCGGCACTAGCTCCTTGACCCCCAAGATCTCCGGCTGAAAAGTCGGGGCCAACAAGATAGCCACCCCACTAGAAATAGGGGTGAGGTGACTCATGTAGACCCCACCCTGCCACTCCAGGAGCCAGGTGGCTTCGTCTCCCGGAACGGTGTGGGTTTCCTGCAGAAAGCTCACCGCGTATCTCCCTTCCCTAAGGACTGAGAGATTGTGAAATCTGCGGTGAGCCCCTCTGCTGCCGTTGATGTTGAGGCTGGCTATGGTTATCTTCATGTCAAAGGTACTTAAAACCCGTCACCAACACCTCACTGTGAGGAGGGAGTGGAAGTGCACCTGGCCCTCCACTCCCCCAGCAACCCATTGAGGAACACATTAAAACGGCGCCTCTCAACCAGTTTCACGTCCGCGCGCTTGCCCGCTATCTTAAGGGCGGCACGGACGGACTGGATGATCAGCGCCAGATTCGACCAACGGTCGAGGGCCAGCTGAACTTTATTGCGGCAACCTCTGCAAGCCGCGAGGAAATCCCGGAGTTCCGCCGTGGGGATGAGAGGAGATTCGGTGGGAGGCACGAGGGACTCCACCACCTCACTGGCGATGGAATCAAGATCATCCTCCGTGCCCCGCACCGAATCCCCATCCTCCTCCGGGTCGTCACCGCCAGCGGCCGACACATCCACCACACACTGTGGGGCAGACGTCCCGGCCGCGCCAGCTGGTCCCGCCTCCGTCACGATCCCACCCCCAGGATCAATGGCGGAGGAGTCCTCTCTGGGTTCTATTGTGAAACTGGAGCCTGTAGGCACCAGCGGTTCAGGACCCCCCTCCACCTCCATCACCCAGGCCAATGAGTGGTCCAGGGGAGACAGAAGTTCCGGACTCCGGGAAACCAGCCGGAGCCAAGACTGGAGGCGGCGAGAGGAGGCCATCTCCCGCTCCGCCAGCACCCACAGGCCCAGCAGATGGGGCAGCATTCTCAGTTATAACTGGGTCGGGTGTCTCCTGGTTGGTGGTGGACTCCGGCTGGGAGGCCCGACCCTCTGGGGCCTCGCCCTCCCCTTCATTCAGGGCACCCGACCCAGTAGCAGTGGCGGAATGGGCGGTTTCCCCAGGCTCCCCCACCACAAGCAGGGCCCCACTTACTCCTTCAGGAGGGGCCTCAGGTACCGGGGCCATCCCCTCCCCTCCATCCTGAGGAATAGGGAGCACCTGCCCGGACTTTGCAGCCTTGGTGGTGGCGGTAGGGGGAACCTGAGGACCAGAAACAGGAGGCAGCTCCCCTCCAACAGATGGGCCCTGCACCTCAGGGCCCTGTGTTATTTCTGTGGAGGGGTGCCTTCTCCTCTTTTTCGCATTTGGGCGCGGAGACTCAGAGACCTCCATGTCATCAGAGGCCTCCGCCTCCGCACCCTTTTTTCCCTTTTTAGTCACCCTGGGCCTGAGCCCAGCCCTGGGACAGGTGGATTCCATGGGAATGGGCTTTGGGCTGAGCTCAGGCTCGGGTTGAGTCAAAGTGGCCAGGGGACGCGCCTCACGATGTTTCTTTTTTTCCCCGCGTCTTCCTTCCGCTCGGTCGGACGCTCCCCTCCCCGCCAGAGGCTGTGAAAACCACAGCCTCCGGAACCGACTGAGCGGTGTCTGTTGGATGTGTGGGGGGAGTGGGAGGAGGTGCTGTGGAACCACTCTGGGCCGCCGAGGTGGAGCTGGCGGCCGGGAGGTTGGGGCAGTTCTTACGAACATGCCCCACCCCCTTGCAGACGTGGCACCGCGCCCCGTCCGAGGTCCAAAAGACGCGGTAGGCTGTCCCCTGGAACTCCACATTAAATTGGCCCTCCGTGTCCTCCTCCCATGCCAGCTGCATAAATAACTGGCGGCGGAAGGAGTAGACATGTTGGAGGCTGTGCTCCCGAAGACCAAGCCGGACTGGGGTGATCCCCGACCTCACCTCCCCCAGATGGTGCAGGTGGGGGAGGAGGAGCTCACTGGGAATGAAGGGTGGGACGTTGGACAACATTATCCGATGCGCAGTGGCCCCCAGAGGGTCCACTGGCAGGAAGGTCCCCCCCACAGTGAGCCCTTTACTCAGGGCCAGGGACACCGCCCGCTCGGTCTTCAAAAAGAACACAGCCTTCCCATACATCTTTGAGGCCGCAACAATGGCCGAGGGGCCGACAACCACGGCCATTGCCTTAACGCAGGCCTCAATAGACATGTTGGGGTGGGGATAGCTCTTCACCCCATGGCTGCATGTCAATAATTTAAAGGGTGACGGGGCCACGTGGGCAGCCACAGAAGCTGCAGCTGCGTAGATAGTAGAGGGCCCCGCCACCGGTGATGAAGGGCTTGCCATGGGTCTAAGAGCTAAACCCACCCCAAATTGTGGACTTGCACACTAAATAACAGCGACTCACAGAAAAATTTGAAAAGACAAACAAACAAACAACAGGTTAGTGGAGAGGCTGAGGTAAGAGAGGAGAGGCAAAGGCAGGCTGGAAGGGATGACTTGCTTTCTGGAGGTGGTGCTCACAGTACACTTAAAACAAACAGTCTTTGAAGTTGGTCTTCCGGTCCTCTGGTTGGGGGAGTCGTCTTCACCTGGGTCAGCTGAAGCTGCCCAGGCACTATCTATCCCCTTCCGTCTGTTTAGCTGGGCAGCTTCAGCTGACCCAGGCTTGGCAATTGGGGTGGGGAGGGAGCTTTCCTGTGTGCTTTTGCAGCAGCACAGATTCCTGCTGAATTGGCAGCCCCACCCCTTGTTGTTCCAGCCACTTGTTCCTCCCCCAACAGTCCAAAGTAAATTACTGGTGTTCAGCACCCACCTCCAGACAAAGCCTTGTTTCCAAAAAATGTCCCTTTCTTCTCTTTAATGGAGACTGTTGTTGGAGTTTTCCTCTGCTTGTTGGTAGCTGCTCTCCCTTGCTCAGTGCAGCTCCTCTCTCCACCTCTGCAACCTCCAACTGCCACCAGCACTCTCAGCTGCACCTCGTTGAGGCTCTCAACACTCAGGTTCCCAAATCAGAGAGCAGCCAATCCCAGTGCTGTCCCTGTCCTGGAAGTGTTTGATGGGACAGTGTAGTGGGGGCTCTACTCTGTATCTAATGCGTGCTGTACCTGTGATGGGAGTGCTTAATGGGATAGAGTAGAGGAGATTTATTCTATTTTTTGATGAGGTAAGAGAGACAGTTGATGAGGTTTGTGCGATTGATGCGGTGCACGTGGATTTCCAAAAGGCATTTGCTAAAGTGCCGCATAACAAGCTTGTCAGCAATGTCAGAACCTACGGAATAAAAGGGACAGGAGCAGCATGGATACAAAATTGGCGGAGTGAGAGGAAACAGAGAGTAGTGATGAACGGTTGTTTTTTCAGACTGGAGGAAGACATTCTCAAGGGGTCAGTGTTGGAACCCCATCTTTTCCTGATATATATTAATGACATCGATGTGGGGGCACAATTTCAATATTTGTGGATGACACAAAACTTGCAATTTCTGTGCTGCAGTAATTAGAAGATGTAGTCAGCAGGGCAGCTGCTTAACTGGAACATTCTCACAGCTGTTAAGCTGGAAAAACCCTTCTCTGGCTGTTCTGCCCCTCTCACTCTCTCACCCCTTTTAAGGTAGAAACTTGTCAGGTTGGGGTGTCAGTCAGGTGACTAAGGCCTCTCTCCTCTGGGATGATTCATACTATGTTCCAGGATATGGGAAGCGTTGTTCTATGAAGGTATATAAATGTTGTCTATTCTGATGAAAAGATGTGACTTCATACCTATGGCTGCAGAGTCAGTCTGTCTACAATAATCTTTGTTACCTCCATTCCTGAAGATTGGAGGGGGTGCATGGAATGGGGTGTTTTTCAATTCAAATTCCCTAACGTTAATTCAGATGTGGATAATGGGTTTCATCTTGAACAGACAGAAATGTTTATTGACAGCGCAGGAGGGGGTCACCTGACTTCTTCAATTTTGTCTGTGGCATAAATGTGCCCATTTGTAGTTCAGATCAGCAGTTTGCTTTTATGTCATAATTCCTCCCGTTCATTTCATATTTCATCACCGTTCCCTTTGTGAGCAACACTAATGTATTCTGTGTAATTTACCATCATCTTTGCACTGGAAATGAAGAAACACTTTGATCAACTTCTGTATTTTGGAGTTAAGAGACACGAAGCAGCGAGTGAGAAGGACGAAACACCGGAGAGTTTGGTGATGAGGTTTCTCTACGTTTGGCTTTCTGCAGTCCTGCTCTCGGTCTCGGTGCGGGGTTACAGTAGGTGCTTTCCAACAACTGTTCAAATTCATTTTGTTAGCCAATTGCCATTTTTATCATTTCACTACAGGGTCGCGATTGGGAGAAAGTCCAGGGGAGCGACAGTCAGAGTCAGAGAAACGGGGAGGGGTGGAGTGAGTATCAAGTTTCCAGCTGGACACAGGGATATCATAATTAACCACTGTATGGCTCAGGGAATTAGGTGTTTTTAGAAATGATAAATGATGCCAAGGAGAAACTGCAGAAAAGACTTCCTAGAATGGTGCAAAGGATGAGGAATCAGTTAAGTGGAGTGTTACAGACAGGTGGTAAGTGGTGTGGTGGCTTCCACTTTTCACCTCTCAACTAACCGCAGTCATGTTTTGTTAAAAATGGTGCCTTAGTCCCTGAGGTTTTATTGCAGGTTAAAAATGAAGATAACGTAAAAGTTATCTCTCTGGAGAGAGAGGGGCAGAGCAGCCTGAGAAAGTCTTTTTCAGCAGAACAGCTGTGAGAATCCTTGGAATACTATACAAAACTTCACTACTCCTGTAATCAAATCCTCTTGCAATAAAGGCTAACCTACCATTAGCCTTCTTAATAAAAGCAAAATACTGCGGATGCTGGAAATCTGAAATAAAAACTAGAAATGCTGGAAATATTCAGCAGGTCTGGCAGCATCTGTGGAAAGAGAAGCAGAATTAAGGTTTCAGGTCAGTGACCCTTCATCAGAACTGGCAGATATTAGAAATGTAAACCGTTACAAGCAAGTAAAGCGGGGGTGGGGCAAGAGACAACAAAGGAGAAGGTGTAGATAGGACAAGGTCACCAAATAGCTGACCAAAAGGTCACGGAGCAAAGATTTGTTAATGGTGCATTGAAAGACAAAGCTTTAGTACAGAAAGGGTGTTAACGGACTGAAAATTGAACAGCCACAAGTACAAACATGAAAAAAAAAGTGGGTATGCAAACTGAGAAAACTAAGATGAAATAAAATAAAATAAACACAAAAGAATATATATTAAAAAAAATAAAAAATAAAAAAATAACTAAAAATAAAAGTAAAATGGAGGGCCCGTCATGCTCTGAAATTATTGAACTCAATGTTCAGTCCGGCAGCCTGTAGTGTGCCTATTCGGTAGATGAGATGCTGTTCCTCGAGCTTGCGTTGATGTTCACTGGAACACTGCAGCAATCCCAGGACAGAGATGCGAGCATGAAAGCAGGGGTATGTGTTGAAATGGCAAGCAACCAGAAGCTTGGGGTCCTGCTTGTAGACTGAGCGGAGGTGTTCTGCAAAGCGGTCACCCAGTCTGCGTTTGGTCTCCACAATGTAGAGGAGACCACATTGTGAGCAGCGAATACAGTATACTACGTTGAAAGAAGTACAAGTAAATCGCTGCTTCAACTGAAAGGAGAGTTTGGGGCGTGGGATAGTGAGGAGAGAGGAGGTAAATGGGCAGGTATTACACCTCCTGCGATTGCAGGGGAAGGTGCCGTGGAAAGAGGATGAGGGGGTGAGGGTAATGGAGGAGTGGACCAGGGTGTCACGGAGGGAACGATCCCTTCGGAATGCTGATGGGGAAGGGAGGGGAAATGCGGTTGGTAGTGGCATCACGCTGAAAGTGGCGGAAATGGGGGAGGGTGATCCTTTGGATATGGAGGCTGATGGGGTGGAAAGTGAAGACAAGGGGAACCCTGTCACGGTTCTGGGAGGGAGGGGAAGGGGTGAGGGTAGAGGTGCAGGAAATGGGCCGGACACGGTTGAGGGCCCTGTTAACCACAGTGGGGGGGATTCCTCGGTTGAGGAAAAAGGTCATATCAGTAGCACCGTCATGGAAGGTAGCATCATCAGAGCAGATGCGTCGGAGACGGAGAAACTGGGAGAATAGAATGGAGTCTTTACAGGAGGCAGGGTGTGAAGAAGTGTAGTCGAGGTAGCTGTGGGAGCTGTGGGAGCCCAGCCTCCACAAGAAGCCAAGTTTGCAGTCCAATAATGTTTTAGAAATAGTTTGTGTGTCACTTCAAAATAGTCTGGAGAAAATGTCATTAAATGGAGAGTTTTAAGCATGGGTTTATAATGGATATTAGTAGACAGCCTATCCCCAGTGATGGAGACAGAGAAGTCGAGGAAGGGAAGGGAAGTGTTGGAGATGGACCATGTAAAGGTGAGAGAAGGGTGGAAATTAGAAGCAAAGTTGATAAAGTTTTCCAGTTCGGGGCGGGAGCAGGAAACGGCACCGATACAGTCATCAATGTACTGGAAAAAGATTTGGGGAAGGAGGCCTAAATAGGACTGGAAGAAGGAATATTCGACATATCCCATAAAAAGACAGGCATAACTAGGACCCATGCGGGTACCCATAATGGTGCCCTGCTGACGACATCTTCCAACAACTTCAGAAGAGAAATTTCAAGGTGATTTTGGGATTCCCCATCAGTGAAACTAAACCAGGAATTTCCCAATTGACTTTGGATAGAGGCTTAACCAAAAGGAGCCTGCAACACTTCATCCTGTTGTTTTAAAACAGTTCCTGAAATGGTTGCAACCTTTAAACCTTTAACCGGTAAAACCCACACATTCCCAGGAAATGCATTATTTCCCTCTGAGTTTTGGGAATGGGGAAATCTACCAGGCCTTGCACTTTTCCTGCCCTTGACAACACCTGACCTTGGCCTAGAATGTGACCTAAATAGCTTACTTTAGCCTTAGTGAACTTGCTCCTTGCTAAATTGGCCTCCAGGTGAGCTGTCAGTAAACCCTTCAAGAGTTCCCTTAAATGGTTCAGGTAGTCTTCCCAAGTATCACTGTAAACTAATAGGTCATCCAATTAGATGACACAGTTGTTTAAACCAGCTACCGCCTGGTTCATGAGTCTTTGGAAAGTTGCTGGGGTGTTCTTTGTATAAGGCATCTTTGTACATTGGTATAAGGCATCGGGGTGAGAAATTCTGAAATTTCTCTTGCTTGGGTGGTCCTGGGGACTTGCCAATATCCTTTCAATAAGTCAATTTTACTAATGTAGGTGAAGCTTCCTACTCAGTTAATGCAGTCCTCAATACGGGGGATTGGATAGGAATCTGTTCTTGTTACTGATTGACTTTGCTGTAGTCATTGCAAAGTCTGGTTGATCCATCTGGTTTGGTTGCCAATACAATAGGGGAGCTCCAGCTGCTTTGGCTGAGTTCAATTAAATCCAGCATTTATTTGATTTCTGTGATGACCTGAGCCAGTTTGTCAGGGGTCAGTCTGCATGGGTTCTGTTTTATTGGTGGTGTCTCTCCTCCATCTACATCGTGTATTGTTAAAGATGTGCAACCCGGTTTGTCCCTGCAAATTTCCTCGAACTCCCTTAGCAGTGTTGCTAGGTCCTGTCTCTGCTGGTCAGAGAGATAGTTGAATATGGTGCCTAGTCTGCTTAATATTTCTGTATTTTCCAATTTTATTGTGGGGGCTTCGATTTGAGAATTTTCTGGATTTTCTTCCTCGCCTAGTTTGTCTTCACTAGTGCTGTCTTTCTCTATTGCTCTTACTGTTTGGCATACACTTACTGGCCTATCTGGTTCCTGGCTGTGGTATTATTTTAGCATATTGACGTAGCAGAGTCTTTTCTTTTTTCTCTGGTCTGGGGTATTAATTAAGTAATTCATGTCACTGACCTTGTTCCTAGACTGTATGGGCCACTGAATCTGGATTTTAGAGGTTCGCCTTGCAATGGTAACAGTACCAGAAGCTGATCCCCTGGTTTAAATTCACGGGCTGCGTTTTTTTTTTGCCTGCCTGCCTTTTCATGGTCTGAGATTCTTTCAGGTGTTATTTTCTTACAGCACCGACTTTAAAAAGTCTCTCTCGAAAAGTGGACACGAAATGTAGTAGTGAGGTTTCCTCCCTATGATTCAGGAATTTTTCTTGAACCAGTTTCAGCGGGCCTCAAAACCCAATTCAAATGGGCTGAAGTCTGTGGATTCATTTGGTGGATCTTTGGTAACAATCGGCAAAAAGAAAATTTCTTTATCCCAGTCATGGGGGCAATCACAGCACAATGCCCTGATCATGGTTTTCAGGGATTGATAGTATCGTTCCAGAACCCCTGGAGACTGTGGGCGGTATGCTGAAGATTTCAACTGTTCGATACCAAGGTTGTGCACTTGGAATGTTGGGGAAATTAGTTCCTTGGCTGGACTGAATTTCTTTGGGCAAGCTGTATCATGTGAAAAATGGTGTCAGACCCTCAACTCGAGCTCTGGAAGTAATTTTTCTTAAGGGTATGTCTTCTGGGTGGCCATATCCATGATGCTTTGAAGGTATTGGTAACCTGTCCGAGTTTTAGTCAGTGGTCCCACACATTCAACCAGAAGTCTGCTGAAGGGTTCCTCAAAAGCAGGGGTAGGGATTATTAGAGTAGGTTTGATTGTGGGTTTGGTTTCCCAGCAAGTATGGCAGGTCTTGCAAAATTTAACCACCTCCTTGTGGATTTGAGGCCAGTAAAAATGTTGGGTCTTTCTGATAGCCACGTGCCCAGTGTTATGACTGAAGCGGGAGGAGTGCACTGTTAATTCAGTCCCACTTCTCCATAGGTCACAACATATATGTAAATTTTCCCACTTACCGAAGCCATCAATCAGATACTCGATGTTTCCCCTAGAATAAAGCACACCAACCAGGTTTCTTTAATAAACAACTAAATTATCTTTTTATTCTAAACCAAGTCTTAATCAATAATGAAGTAAAATGTACGCACAAATGGAAATATTAAAGCCCCTTATTTCATCCTAGCCCTCACGCATACACATACATACACAACTGGTTAACCGGCAAAAAAAAGGATTTTTGTTTACAGCTGTTACAAAGAAATAAGAGGAATAAAAAAAAAGTTTGACTGAAAAGAAGGTATGGATGTCCTTTGCTTTGGCGAGGTGTCCCAAAGGGGAATAGGCAGCTGTCAATGGAATCTTCCTGGAACAGTTTTTTCCAGGTGATATTCATGATTAGTCTGGGTAGGCATTCAAAGAGATGCAGCTACAGAAGGCTTCACATAGGTCTTGCATCAGGTGTGCAGCAACAAAGGTTTCAATTCTCACACGTTTGATGCAAAGTTCCTTTAAAGATGCAAGGTTTCTGCAAACATGCCGGATTTCTTCAAATACAGGAGGCAACACTTGACACAGGGTTTGCTTTTCAAGAGAAAGATGGGCTGCTTGATCTTCTGCTCTCCTGGCAGGTCAATAAGCAAACTCCAACTGACTGTTTTTAACAGATCAAAATGAAACTAAAACCTTTTCACAAACAAGCCTTGTGACAACCATAAATATTGAATTGTCATTTCCTTGTAAATAGCTCTTCAGGTCAAAACACAAGCCCTGCTATGTTTACTTGAAATCACATGTTTTCCAGTACTTGTTTACTCGCTGAAACCAAGAACCTTCTTTTGATCTTCCTTTTTTTTAAAACAACCACAAAGTTCAGCCTCTTCATGATTCCAGATGAATCAGTGTCCACAATCCAACTATAATTTCTTAAAATATATTGTACAAAGAAAAATAGAAGCACTCACGTAACACCAGCCATAGGGATTTCATGGACAATCCTCAGAATCTCCCTACAATGTTTAGGCGGAGTACAATTTGGTGAACCACTGTCAACCCCTCCTCTGTAGGTCACTGCGGAGGTCTCCATTTTCTTATTATTAATCCATTTTGAAGTAATAACATTCAGGCATCTTCTCAGCCTCTGCATCAGAACAGGCTGTCTGCTCTATTCTTTTTTAACTCAGGGTCTGCCTGCTGGGCTTTAATTGAAGATTTACTGTATACTTCCTTCTCTTTCCCCAAGTCTCCAAAAATTTTCAGCCAGTCAGGCCTCAGGCCTGACTTTGTGGTTCAGCTTGCTCTGTTGGATCTTTTTTAGCCATGTACCTAGTTCCCATACAGTCAGGGAATATTCCATAGATTGGAGTAAGGGGCGCACGGAAAGAAGACTTTGCCGCGTGAGACGTAGTCAGAGTGTGAAGCTGGGAATTTGACTCGTGGGAATTCGGTGCAGAGGGGAAAAGAGGTGCTTCTTTTTCACCCTCCAGTAGCTGTCGAAGAAGCAAGTTGCTTCCCAGAAATAGAGGGGAACCTTGAGATAGCAGCGAGGGTTTGAAAAGTTACGATGGTGAGTCTGTGGGTTCAGAGCTTTCCAAAGAAAATTGGTGTATGACATTACAGCAAAGAAGGAAAGTGATTGGTTGGTGAACATTTTCTTTTTTTTTCTTATATGAACTAAGGAATTTTAATTGGGTTTAGTCTAACATTATCTTCTGAGACTCAGGTAATTTATTAGTGAGGTTTCATTAGTAGTAAGCTTTACTGGCAGTAGTAAAGCTTATCAGTAGTGGTGGGGCTTAGTAGTAGTGGGGTTTATTAATTCTAAACTAAGAAAAATAAATTACTTAACACATAATAAAGCTGGCAGGGCAAGTGATGTTCCGGCTGCAGTATGTGGGAACTGGTGGACGCTGGCGTGATCCACGGTAAACGTGTCTTCAGTAAGTATATGCAGTGTGAGGAGTTTCGGCTCAGAGTCAATGAGCTGGAGGCCGAAGGCCGTCACACACCGCTGAGGATAGCGTCTTCTGATGTCAGTGGTCAGGGACAGGAGGGACTGTGAGTGAGGCAAGTAAGGGGATCGAGAAGGCAGAAGTGGAGGAGCCTCAGCCCTTGCAATTGTCCAACAGGTTTGAGGTTCTTTCAGCTTGTATGGATGAAAGCGAGGACTGCAGATGAGCAAACTGACTATGGCACCATGGTACAGAAAGAAATTCAAGTGGAGGGAGTAAGGAGAAATGTGGCGGGAGTAGGAGATAGTGTAGTAAGGGGGATAGACAAAGTTCTCAGCGGCCAAGAGCGAGAGTCCAGAAGGCTGTGTTGCCTGCCCGGTGCCAGGGTTCGGGACATCTGCTCGGGTCTGAAGAGAAACTTGCAGTGGGAGGGGGAGGATCCAGTTGTCGTAGTCCATGGGTAACAACGACATAGATAGGACTATGAAAGAGGTTCTACCTAAGGAGTATGAGCAGCTGGGGGCTAAATTATAAAGTAGACCCTCAAAGGCAATAATCTCTGGATCATTAACTGAGCTATGAGCAAATTGTTAGAGGGTAAATTAGATTAGAGGGTTAAATGTATGATTCAGAGTCCGGTGTGGTAGATATTCGTTTTGATTCATTGGGCACTGGCACCAGTACTGGGGAAAGTGAGAGCTCTTATCATTGGGACGTTCTTCACCTGAACCATGCTGGGACCAGTTTTGTGGCGAGTCGTATAACTAGGGTGGTAGAGAGGATTTTAAACTAAATAGTGGGGGTGATGGGATCAACTGAGAGAAGATTAGATAATTTAAAGAGAGAGGAGAAGGCAAGAGAGCAAGTTAGTAATAAAGGAATTGATCATCTAAGTGTGGCAGAAAGGGACAGAGCGTAAGAGTGCACCAACAGATAAGGCCAGAGGTTGTGAATATAATAAAAAGACAGAACTAAAGGCACTCTATCTGAATGCACACAGCATTCACAACAAAGTAGATGAATTGACAGCACAAATAGAAGTAAATAGATATGATCTGATTGCCATTATGGAGACATGGCTGCAGGGTGATCAAGGCTGGGAATTGAATGTTCAAGGGTATTAGACACTTCAGAAGGATAGGCAAAAAGGAAAAGGAGGTGGGGTAGCACTGTTAATAAAGGATGAGATCAGTACGTTAATGAGAGAGGATCTTAGAGTGAAAGATCAAGATGTAGAATCAGTTTGGTGAGAGCTAACTAACAGAAGGGACAGCAAACATTGGTAGGAGCATATAATAAGAGTAATGCAGTAATCATGGGGAATTTATTCTACATACTGTTGGGGTAAACCTAATTAGCATTAATGTTATGAAGGACAAAATCCTGGAATGTATATGAGATGGTTTTTTAGAACAGTATGTTGAGGAACGAACTAGAAGACGGGCTATTTTGGATCTCAATGTGCAATGAGAAAGCGTTGATTAATAATCTCATTATAAATGAATTCTAGGAAAGAGTGACCATAATATCGTAGAATTTTACTTTAAGTTTGAAAGTGATGTCGTTCAACTGAAATTAGGGTTAAATCTAAACAAAGGAAACTACAAAGGTATGAGGGGCATGTTGGTTGGGAAGATACATTAAAAGGTATGATGGTAGACAGACAATGGGCAGCATTTAAAGAATTAATACATGGTTTACAACAAATTTACATTCCTTTGAGACAAAAAAAGCCCAACAGGAAAGGTGATCCAACAATGCATAAATAGAGGAGTTAAATATTATGTTAGATCAAAGGAAGAGGCTTACAAAGTTGCCAAAAAAGTAGTAAGCCTGAGGATTGGGAGCAGTTTAGAATTCAGCAATGGAGGAGCAAGAAACTGATAAAGAAGTAGAAAATAAAATATGAAAGTAAACTAGTGAGAAATATAAAAACGGACTGTAAAAGCTTCTATAGGTATGTAAAAAGGAAAAGATTAGCAAAGACAAACGTGGGCCCATTACAGGCAAAGATAGGGGAATTTATAATGGGGAATAGGAAATGGCAGAGAAACTAAACAAATACTTTGTGTCTGTCTTAACAGAGAAAGATACAAAAAAATTGCCAAAAAACTAAAGAACCAAGGGACGAGCAGGAATGAGGTACTGAACAAAATTAGTATTAGTTAAAAAAAAGTAGTACCGAATAAATTAATGGGAGTGAAAATTTATAAATCCCCTAGACTTGATGATCTATATCCCAAAGTGTTGAAAGAGGTGGTTGTAGAGATAATGCGTGGTGATCATCTTCCAAAATTCTATAGATTTTCGAATGGTTTCTGGAGATTGAAAGGTAGCAAATGTAACCCCACTATTTAAGAAAGGAGGGAGAGAAAACTGGGGAACTACAGACCTGTAAGTCTGACATCAGTAGTAGGGGAAATGCTAAAATCTACTTTAAAGGATGTTACAACTGGACACTTAGAAAATGATGGTAGGATTGAGCAGAGTCAACATGGATTTATGAAAGGGAAATCATGTTTGACAAACCTGTTAGAGTTTTTTGAGGATATAACTTGCAGAATAGATAAGGGGAAACCAGTGGATGTGATATATTTGGATTTTCAGAAGGCATTCAATAAGGTCCCACATAGGAGATTCGTAAGCAAAATTAGAACACATGGGATTAGGGGTAATATACTGGCATAGATTGAAAATTGATTAATGGACAGAAAATGGAGAGTAGGAATAAACAGGCCATGACTAGCTGGGTACTGCAAGAATCATCACAATATATATCAATGATTTGGACATGGGCACCAAATATAATATTTTCAAGTTTGCTGATGGCACAAAACTAGTTGCTCTTATGATCCTGTTGTTTTTTGGGGGGAAAATATGTGGTGTGCCTTTGAGATGCCAAAAGATCTGAACTGCTTTAAGAACAAGCAAGCCTCAGGAGTTACCAAGAAGGTGCATTTTGGTTGCCCGTGGATACAACCATGTGGAGAGAGAGCCAACCAGGTTCCAAGGGTGCATCCTGGTTGCCTTGGATATAACCACTCGGAGATTGAGGGTCGGTATACAATGCTACGATTGACTTTTAAAGTGGCTTTTTATTTGAGACAGATTGTTCTAACCGACAGACAGCTGGGCCAGCATGAACTGACCAGAGATCTCTGTTAATTTAAACTGAAGAAAGTAAATTTAGACTATTTTACCCCCCCCCCACCCCCTCAAAATTCTAAAAGTTAAGCCACATTGATTTCTTTGAAAGTGGTAGCAAACTGTTGCTGTGTTCATCGCTGGACAAGAAGAACAACACTTCAACTGCTGAACTAGACTAGTGATTGTCCTACTGTTGGAGAACCTTCCCCCCCACCATCCCCCATCAGACAACTGCGAAGACTTCGAGCAACATTGGATAGTTTCTACATTGGGAAGATTCCATTTCGACAGGAGTGTAAATCTGCAAGGACTTTGTTACTTCTATTTTTAACTGTTGTTTTATCTTAATAGTGTTTAAGAATTTAGTTTTTCTAATAAACAGTTAATTTGTTGATCTAAAGACACCTGGTTTAGTTCATACCATTCAGGGGTTAATAGATGGTTCAATTCGCCTGTGATTTTCTTTAGTTTGGAAAGTTTAAAGTTAGGCAATCTGTGGAGTGACAGGTCTCAATTGACAGTGCATTGCTCCCACCGCAATTAGAATTGTATATTTTTATTAGGGGCTTTGTCTTGAGCGGTCATGTCGTAACATATTAATTGGGGGCTCGCTCATGATTGAATCTTATTTTAATTAAATGGCTCACATCTGGGGTCAGAATGAGACTAATTTGGAGGGTTTGCAATTGGAATCATATTAATTACTCATTTCTGGGATAACATATTTAAATTGGGGTCAATTGGAAACTCAATTGTTGGGATCTAATGTAACGCCAATTACAAAGAAATAAAGAACCAGATCTCTTGTATAATAAGGTAAAGTCTATACCATTATAATTGCATTAATGGTTGCAGCAGAGTTTTTGGGAAAGCAGAATGTTTCCCTGAGTGACTTGATAACTTTAACTCAGAATAAATTAAAAGAATTGGCAGCAAAATTGGGGTTAGAATTGAAATTAGGTGCCAAAAAAGCAGAGATAATTGACATAATAGTCCAACATCTGGAATTAGGAGAAGAAGATGATGAAGGAGAATATGAGGAACAAGAAAGCAATAGTTCAGAGAGTGATGCAGTGGTATTGGCTAGGATTCAGTTAGAAATGAAAAAACTTGAGGATGAAAGGGAATTAAGAAAACTTGAATTGTAAAAAGAGGAAAGAGAAAAAGAAAAAGCAATAGTAATAAGTAAACTTGAACAAGAGAAAGAAACAACAAAAGACTTAAGCTTGAATTCCAGAAAGAGGATGGGAGAAAGAGTGGGAATTTAAATTAAAAGAGATGGAACTAAAACAAAGGGATGGTCTTGAATCCAGAGAAAGTTCAGGTCAGGAAGAATCTGAATTTAGCTCAGGACCCAGCGAAAAGCTGTTTAAATTTATACAGTCTCTTCCTACATTTGAGGAAAGGGATGTAGAGGCAGTTTTCATATCTTTCGTAAAAATAGCCAAACAGATGAAATGTCCGAAAGAAAGCTGGACACTGCTTATGCAGGGCAGGTTGGTAGGCAGAGCTCATGAAGTTTATGCCATGCTTCCTGAAGAGGCTTCTGCAGATTATGAGATGGCAAAAAAGGCTATTCTCACTTGTGTATGAGTTAGTCCCTGATGCTTACGGTCAGAAGTTTAGGAACTTACGGAGATTGACTGGGCAGACATATTTAGAATTTGAGAGGATGAAGCAAATTATTTTTGACCATTGGATACAGGCATTAAAGATAGAAACCACATATGAGAACCTTTGAGAATTGATTCTCTTAGAAGACTTTAAAAATGCCATTCCTTCAGTAGTGGGAACTCATATAGATAACCTGAAAGTTTTGAAAGTTAGGCAAGCAGCAGAAATTGCTGATGATTTTGAGCTTGTGAATAAGCCAACCTCTTTTGTCCGTCACCCCCATAAACCTGAGAAGGATAGAAATTGGGAGAGTGAAAGGAAAGCAAGTAGCCGGGGACAAGAAGGAACAGCTGGGAATGCCTCAGGATCACCTCCTCAGGTCAGAAAGGAAGGTGCTGAGGATAGAAGTGAGGTTCGCAAGCCAATGTGTTATCATTGTAACAAAACGGGCCATGTTCGTTCAGAGTGCTGGAAATAGTGAGGTAAACCCATAGGATCTGTTGGGGTATGCAAAGTTAGTGCACAGGAAAAGACTCCGACTGAGAGTATAGCAGACCAGGCTATAGCTTTGATGACAGCTATGAAACCAGATACTAGAACTAAAAGAGTGTAGAGGTTAAGAATAAAATGCCTGAGAGTTACAATGAATTTCTGTCAAAGGGGTGAGTAACTCCTGTAAGTGAGACAGGAAAACCTATCATTATACTCAGCGACACAGGAGCAACCTAATCGCTCTTGCTAGAGAAAGATATAAGGGTTCCACCAGAGAGTGCCTTGAACCCTAAAGTTTTACTTAATGGAATTGGCGGGGTGTATATACGCATATCTTTGTATAAAGTATGCCTAGAGAGTGACTTAATATCTGAGATAGTTACTGTAGGTGTTGTCCATAGTTTACCAGTGAAGGGAACTGATCTACTCCGAGGAAATGATTTCTGGATCAACAGTATCAGTGTCTCCTAAAGTTACAGAGAAACCAAGTGAAATTAAGGAAATGGAGCAATTACTGGAACAATTTTTCGTGGATATTTCCTGCGTGTATAGTTACCCGAGCAATGGCTAAACAGGATCCATTGTTGGAGGTAAAAGGGGCACCACAAATAGATAGCCAAGTATCTGAAACCCTTATTTGGGGATTTAGATAATCCAAATGAGTTGTTTAACAGATCGTCTATCATTGCAGCACAGCAAGCTGATCCAGAGATATACCGAATAGCACAGAGAGTTCTGTCAGAAGCTGAGGAGACAGGAGTCCCAGAAGGCTGTTATATGGCAAACGGGGTTTTGAGGAGGAAATGGAGACCGCCTCATAGGCCTGCAGACAAAGGCTGGACAGTTGTTGAACAGATAGTAGTACGACCTAAATATCGCCAAGGATTATTAAGGTTAGCACACGACATTCCTTTTGCAGGACATAGGGGAATTTGAAAGACCAAATCACACATAAGCCTGGTCAGGTTTTACAAAGGATGTGAGACAATTTTGTAGGACATGCCATACCTGTCAAATGGTGGGAAAACCACAACCTACCATAAAACCAGCACCGCTAGTTCCCACATCAGTGATTGAGGAACCATTTAGCAGCGTGTTAGTAGATTGTGTAGGAACCTTGCCAAAAACAAAAGCAGGGCATCAATACATACTTAATATCATGGATATGGTAACAGTGGGAATGTGAGTTGTGAGGGGATGCAAAGAAGCATCAAGGGGATTACTCTCAATCATCAGTAAAGTGATGGAAGGTGTCATCAACAGTGCCATCAAGCGGCACTTGCTTAGCAATAAGCTGCTCAGTGACGCTCAGTTTGGGTTCTGCCACAGCGACTCAGCTCCTGACCTCATTACAGCCTTGGTTCAAACGTGGACAAAAGAGCTGAACTCAAGGTGTGAGGTGAGAGTGACTGCCCTTGACATCAAGACAGCATTTGACCGAGTATGGCATCAAGGAGCCCAAGCAAAACTGAGGTCAATGGGAATCAGGGGGAAAGTCCTCTGCTGGTTGGAGTCATAACTAGCGCAAGGTAAGATGGTTGTGGTTGTTGGAGGTCAATCACCTGAGCTCCAGGACATCACTGCAGGAGTTCCTCAGGGTAGTGTCCTCGGCCCAACCATCATCAGCTGCTTCATCAATGACCTTCCTTCAATCATAAGGTCAGAATTGGGGATGTTCGCTGATGATTGCACAATGTTCAGTAGCATTTGTGACTCATCAGATACTGAAGCAGTCTGTGTGGAAATGCAGCAAGACCTGGACAATATCCAGGCTTGGGCTGATAAGTGGCAAGTAACATTTGCGCCACACAAGTGCCAGGCAACGACCATCTCCAACAAGAGAGAATCTAACCATCTCCCCTTGACATTCAATGGCATTACCATCGTTGAATCCCCCACTATCAACATCCTAGGGCTACCATTGACCAGAAACTGAACTGGAGTAGCCATATAAATACTGTGGCTACAAGAGCAGGTCAGAGGTAGGGAATTCTGAGGCGAGTAACTCACCTCCTGACTCCCCAAAGCCTGTCCACAATCTACAAGGCACAAGTCAGGAGTGTGATGGGATACTCTCCACTTGTCTGGATGGGTGCAGCTCCAACAACACTCAAGAAGTTCGACAACAGGACAAAGCAGCCCACTTGATTGGCACCCCATCTACAAACATTCACTCCCTCCACCACCGACGCACAGTGGCAGCTGTGTGTACCATCTACAAGATGCACTGCAGCAACGCACCAAGGCTCCTTAGACAGCACCTTCCAAACCCATGAGTTCTACCAACTAGAAGGACAAGGGCAGCAAATGCATGGGAACACCACCACCTGCAAGTTCGTTTCCAAGTCACACACCATCCTGACTTGGAACTATGTCGCCGTTCCTTCACTGTCGTTGGGTCAAAATCCTGGAACTCCCTTCCTAACAGCACTGTGGGTGTACCTAGCCCACATGGACTGCAGCGGTTCAAGAAGGCAGCTCACCACCACCTTCTCAAGGGCAATTAGGGATGGGCAATAAATGCTGGCCTGGCCAGTGACGCCCACATCCCATGAATGAATTAAAGAAAAGACAGGCCAAGTGAGTTGGCAGGAACATGGCAGATGGAATATAACGTGGAAAAATGTGGGCCGGAATTTGAGGTTGGGTGGGAGGCTCCACCCACCATCCATAACGTCAGGGGCAAGCCCGCCTTCGCCAGGCCTGGGAGCAACACCAAGATCATATGTCCCCCAGGCCCTAAGTTGGCCTTAGGTGGGACTTCTGCCAATCAGTGGGCCAGCAGCTCTCAGTACCAGCAGCGCTACTGCTGGAACTCCACCAAGATTCGGCAGCAAGAGGGACGCGGGTCCCGGATAAAGGTTTGTGAGGCTTCACCAGGGACAATTGTCTTGGCCGTTTCACGCCGCCACTGCCCCTGGTAAATTTGTAGTGGAGTCGGCAAGGCGTCGGGAATGGCACAGCGTGCCTCCCACTCAATTTTACAACTCCCCCCCACCCATGCCACTAGCCCACTCCTGTAGGAGGTGTAAAATTCCAGCTGTGAAGTTATTCACTTTGCTGGGAAGAACAGAAATGCAGAGTATTTCTTAAATGGTGAGAGATTGGGAAGTGTTGATGTCCAAAGGGACCTGGGTGTCCTTGTTCATAAGTCACTGAAAGCTAACCTGCAGGTGCAGCAAGCAATTAGGAAGGCAAATGCTATGTTGGACTTTATTGTAAGAGGATGTGAGTAGAGGAGTAAAGGAGTCTTGCTGCAATTGTATAGAGCCTTGGTGAGACTGCACCTGGAGTATTGTGTATAGTTTTGGTCTCCTTACCTAAGGAAGGATATACTTTCCATACAGGGAGTGTAATAGCGGTTTGCCAGACTGATCCTTGGGATGGTCGGATTGTACTACGAGGAGAGATTGAGGAGACTGGGCCTATATTCTCTAGAATTTAGAAGAATGAGTGGTGATCTCACTGAAGCATACAAAATTCTTACAGGGCTCGACAGGGTTCTTGCAGGTAAGATGTTTCCCCTGGCTTGAGGCGTCTAGAACCAGGGGACACAGACTCAGAATAAGAGATAGGCCATTTAGGACTGAGATGAGAAGGAATTTCTTCATGCAGAGTCTGGTGTATCTGTTGAATTCTCTACCACAGAGGGCTATTGAGGCTCAGTCATTGAGTATGTCCAAGGAAAAGACTGATAGATTTCTAGACATTAAAGATGTCAAGGGATATGGGGATAGTGCAGGAAAATGGTGTTGAAGTGGAAGATCAGCCATGATCAAGTTGATTAGTGGAACAGGCTCAAGGGGCTGAATGGCCGACTCCTGCTCCTAGTTCTTATGATCCTATGTTTCCAAGTTCCTATGTTCTTTCTGTATTTGTTCTTTCTCTTTGGCCTCATTTGGCTGGTTTAAGACCACTGGGGCTGCTATCACTTTACCTCCAGCCAAATCATCGCCGAGCTGCAAATCTATTCCGGCCACAGGCAGACAATGAATAATCCCTATTGTAACTGGTCCAGATACTAGTGTAGGTGGATCCAATACAAGAGCACTGACATGTATCCATCTTCAGTGCCTCTTACCAGAACCTTTGCCTTGATTGAGCTGTCTGGTGGAACGGTCATCCTTTTACCCAGCATTAAGGAGTGAGTGGCCAATGAATCTCAGAGCAGAACAATGGATTTTCCTGTCTCATTAGAGGGATATGGGACACCTTTCCCTTTCAAACAAAATCCTGATAACCTTCAGGAATCTTTTCTACTTCTGCTACATCTGGGACAGTATTCTTTGAGGAGTGTATTACAGTGGTTCGGGTCACAGGCTTGTCTGCCTTGTTGCCTACTTGGGCTCCTTTTCCAACTCAGCTCTGTGAACTCCTACAAAATTTACTGTCTCCCCTTTAAATTCCAGCTTTCACATGCCACGTTTTACTGCAATGGAAACACACAGGTCTGTGGAAAACATTCCTGCCCTTTGCACTTTATTTCCTTACTGGTGCAGGTCTTCTTGCATTCTTACTTTTGGTTCCCTTTTCACCAGCACCCCATCTTTTATTATTATTAATCCACTTTCTGTCCTTCCCAGAACTCTTGCGATTATTATAGATGGGTTTTCCATGAAAAAGGATTTTTGAGTAAGCACATAATCATCTGCCATTTCAGCAGCTTCTCTTACCCTTGTAATTCTTTGCTCCTCCATATGAGTCTTTATGTTGAGGGGGATGCTATTTTTAAATCCTTCTCGTACAATTATTTCTCTCAAATTTCCATTTGAGATTCTAACTTGAGAGATCGGATCCTGTGAACGAAAGCCATGAGTTTAATTCTTTCAAATTCAATAAAGGTTTGGGCAGGTTTTTTCCTAGCATTTCAAACCTGCGGCTGATAGGCACGTATGCATTTAAGATCGCAGTTTTAGTCTGTTCTTAATCAGAGGAGCTTTCTTCTGATAACATGGAATGAACTTCACAAGCTCTACCCACCAATTCATCTTGTACGAGGAGGGTCCAATATTCTTTTGGCCATCCTAGTCTGTATCTATTTTTTCAAAGGAGATAAAATGGAGCTCGACCTCTTCCTTATTACATTTTGGCACAAATTGTGAGTATCTTAAAACAGCAAAGTTACTTTGCGAATTGTGGATCTAGTTTGAGTGGCTGGTTGCATTCTCACCTTGTACTTGCAGCCTTTCTAACTCAAACTTTCTCACCGCTTCCTGCCTTTCCTTTTGAAGTTGAAACTCTTCTTCCTCTTTTTCCTTTTGAAGTTGAAACCCTTTCCTCTTTTCTCAAGTGCAACTCCTCCCTCTCTTTCTGAATTCTAGCTAGGGCCCTGTTTTCAGTATCAGATCCCATGGTTGCTTCTCCTGGTTCTGGGTTAAAATTAAAATGGCTCACTAGATTCTTCAACATTTTAGGTTTCTTTGTTTTTTGTTTGAAAGTGACTCCCACCTGGGCAGCTCAGGTTGTTACGACCAGGCGAGGAAGGGATCTCAGGCTCCTCTTTCGCCTCTTCTCTGGGTTGACCACAACAGGGTTTATCTTTTTTTAACACAGTGATTTAACTGACCACCTCAGTGAACAATTGCTCCAGTTTTCCTAATATAATTGCAAATGAACCAACAAGACAGGTATTTTTGAGTGTAAACAAGAAAGATGTAAGTTTATTAACCTTATCACTCTAAACCGGTTAATATTACTAAAATACACTGCGCCTCCATGCCCATATTCACACAAGAGCCACACACACACACACACACACACAAATAAATTACAGAGGGAAAAGCAAATTTTGGGAGGTTGGAGTAGAATCCTTAATAAATGCAGTTTAAATACTGAATCTCAGTCCCAGAGTCTTTAGTTGAAATTGTAGTCCTGAAGTCTTCGCTGGGCCATATGCACGGGTCGGGCTGGCTTCTCAGGTTCTGGAAGGCAGGAGAGGGACTTTATCCTTGTCCCCTGGTTGCTGACTGTAAGGATCTGTAAACTTGTCTTCCACCAGCGTCAGCTTGAGGCTTCTCAGGATCTGTACTGGAGAGAGAGAGAGAGAGATGCTGTTCCCTAGCTAGATCCCAGTTACTGTCTGGCTTCTGAGTCACCACTCACAAATCTCCTGAGTGGGCCAAGCAGTCATGTGATGTGACCACCTCTTTGTGTTTGAATCAGCATCTTCCGGAATGATCTTTGAAATTTTCCCCCGAGCTGTTCAGACATACTTGATAGTGGGAGGTTTGGCTCTTTCAATGTCAATGGATGTCGATGGCTTTTGACGACCCCCATTGATAAGGTTATCCCAGATAAATGAATCGGAGAGCATCCCATTGACCTGGCTCGACTGAGTAATCACATCTGTCTCCGGCCCGATTCTTTGGTGTTTTCATATGCAAATTGTGCGTGGCCAGCTTGGCTGCCAGCTGTTGCGTTTTCAAAAGTTATTTGTAACAATGTCCAGTACAAGTCTCAGGCAAAGTTCCATATGATGAAATTAATATTTCCATTTGGCATGTGGGGCTTCCGTCACACCTCTGGACCACGCCAAATGAAATGTGACAATGGATGCATTTCATTATAGGAGTTAAAAAAAAGAGAAAACACTGGAAAACACACATGCATTTTTTCATTCACTCTCATCCACTCTGTCATCCACTCAGAAATCTTAATATTGTTGCAGCTTGTCCTTTTTCCCTCTGAAGCAGCAGTGTTGATTTCACAGAATCACAGAATCGTTACAGTGCAGAAGGAGGCCATTGTCTCCGCACTGGCTCTCTGAAAGAGCAATTTCCTCAGTTCCATTCCCCTGCCTTCTCTCCATAACCTTGCACATTCTTCCTTTTCATATAACTGTCTAATTCCCTTTTGAATGCTTCAATTGAACCTGCCTCCACCACATTCTCAGGCAGTGCATTCCAGACCTTAACCACTTGCTGCAGGAAAAAGTTTTTCCTCATGTCACTTTTGCTTCTCTTACCAAATACTTTAAATCTGTGCCTTCTCATTCTCAATCCTTTCATGAGTGGGAACAGTTTTTCTCTAGCTACTCTTTCCAGACCCTTCATGATTATGAATACCTCTATCAAATCACCTCTCAGCCTTCTCTTCTCCAAGGAAAACAGTCCTAACTTCTCCAATCTATCTTCATAACTGAAATTCCTCATCCCTGGAACCATTCTGGTGAATCTTTTCTGTACTCTCTCCAATGCCCTCACATCTTTCCTCAAGTGCGGTGCCCAGAATTCAACGCAATACTCCAGCTGAGGACAATCTAGTGTCTTATACAAGTTCAACAAAACTTTCTTGCTCTTGTACTCTATGCCCTTATTAATAAAGCCCCAGACTCTCAATGACTTATGCACGTATATACCTAGGTCCCTCTGCTCTTGCACCCCCTTTAGAATTGTACTCTTTATTCTATATTGCCTCTCCATGTTCTTCCTACCAAAATGAATCACTTCACATTTCTCAGCATTGAACTTCATCTGCCACCTGTCTTCCCCTTCCACCAACTTGTCTATGTCCTTTTGTAGTTCTACACTATCCTCCTCACAGTTCACAATGTTTTGTATCATCTGCAAACTTTGAAATTGTGCCCTGTACACCAAGGTCTAGGTCATTAATATATATCAGGAAAAGCAAGGGTCCCAACACTGATCCCTGGGGAACTCCACTACAAACATTCCTGCAGTCCGAAAAACATCCATTAACCACTGCTCTTTGTTTCCTGTCACTCAGCCAATTCCGTATCCATGTTGTTACTGTCCTGCTTATTCCATGAGCTACAGGTTTGTTCACAAGTCTGTTATGTGGCACTGTATCAAACGCATTTTGAAAGTCCATGTACACTACATCAACAGCATTGCCCTCATCAACCCTCTCTGTTACCTCCTCAAAAAACTCTAGCAAATTAGTTAAACATGATTTTCCATTAAGAAATCCATGCTGGTTTTCCTTAATTAACTCGTATTTGTCCATGTGACTATTGATTTTGTCCCAAATTATTTTTCCTAGAAGTTTTCCCACCGCTGAAGTCAAACTGGCTGGCCTGTAGTTGCTGGGCTTATCTTTACACCCTTTTTTGAACAAGGGAGTAATGTTTGCAATTCTCCAGACCTCTGGCACCACCCTCGAGTATAAGGAAGACTGAAAAATTATGGCCAGTGCCTCTGCGATTTCCACTGTCACTTCCCTCAATATCCTTGGATGCATCTCATCTGGTCCTGGTGCTTTATCCTCTTTAAGTACAGACAGCCTATCTAATACTTCCTCATTGTCAATTTTAAACCCTCTAATGTCTGACTTGCCTCCTCTTTCAACAATGCTTAGGTTGCATCTTCGTCCTTGGTAATGACAGATGCAAATTTAATACCTCAGCTATGCCCTTTAACTCCATGTGTAAATCCCCTTTCTGGTCCCTAATAGTCCCCACTCCTCCTTTTACCACCCTTTTACTATTTATATTCCTATAGAAAACTTTGGGATTCCCTTTAATGCTAGTTGCCAGTCTCTTTTCATGCTCTCTCTTTGCTTCTCTTATTTGATTTTTCACTTCCCCTCTGGACATTTTATATTTAGCCTGGTTCTCAATAGTATTTTCTACCTGGCATCTGTCACAAGCACACTTTTTCTTCTTTATATTAATCTTTACCTCTTTTGTCATCCAGGGAGCTCTGGATTTGTTTGCCCTACTTTTCCCCATTGTCATCGACCGGTTTTCCTGCCAGCTTTTAACTCTAATTTATTCGCCCAACTCCATTCTTCTCCCATTGAAGTTGATTATTCTTACTCTGGATTGCTCTTTGTCCTTTTCCATAGTCAGCCTAAACCTTATGATACAATGATCACTATCCCCTAAATGCTCTCCTACTGATACTTGATCCAATCGGCCCACCTCATTCCCAAGAACCAGGTCTAGCAGTGCCTCCTTTCTTGTTGGACTAGCAACATACTGTTGTAAAACATTTTCGTGAACACACTCTAGGAACTCTTGCCCGTCACTGACCTTTACACTCCTATTATCCCAGTCTATGTTTGGATAATTAAAGACCCCCATTATAACTACCCGATAATTTTTGCAGCTCACTGGAATTTTCTTGCAAATTTGTTCCTCCACGTCCTTCCCACTAGCTGGTGGCCTGTAGATAACACTGAGCAATGTAACTGTATCTTTTTTCTTCCTTAGCTCTAGCCAAATTGATTTTGTCCTCGACCCCTCTGGGACATCCTTTTTCTCCAGCACTGCAACAGTTTCCTTCAACAATACCGCCACTCCTCCCCCTTTTTCCCTTTCTTACCTTTCCTGAACACCTTGTATCCAGGAATATTCAACACCCAGTCCAGCCCTTCTTTGAGCCTGGTCTCTGTTCAAGCCTCAACATCACATTTCCACAAGGCAATCTGCACCTGTACCTCACTGGTCTTATTACCCACAGTCCATGCATTCACATACATGCACATTAACCCTGATTCAGACTTTATTACTTTCTCCCTTACGCTGACCCCACCTAATAATTTACTATTCCCGACTCCGAGTCGTGGATAGTGATGAGGATTGTCAGAGGATACAGCAGGATAGAGATCGGTTGGAGACTTGGGCGGAGAAATGGCAGATGGAGTTTAATCCGGACAAATGTGAGGTAATGCATTTTGGAAGATCTGATACAGGTGGGAAGTATACAGTAAATGGCAGAACCCTCAGGAGTATTGACAGGCAAAGAGATCTGGGCGTACAGGTCCACAGATCACTGAAAGTAGCAACGCAGGTGGATAAGGTAATCAAGAAGGCATACGGCATGCTTGCTTTCATCGGTCGGGGCATAGAGTATAAAAATTGGCAAGTCATGCTGCAGCTGTACAGAACCTTAGTTAGGCCACACTAGGAATATTGCGTACAATTCTGGTCACCACACTACCAGAAGGAAGTGGAGGCTTTGGAGATGGTACAGAAGAGGTTTACCAGGATGTTGCCTGGTCTGGAGGGCATTAGCTATGAGGAGAGGCTGGATAAACACGGATTGTTTTCACTGGAATGACGGAGGTGGAGGGGCGACATGATAGAGGTTTACAAAGTTATGAGTGGCATGGACAGAGTGGATAGTCAGAAGCATTTTCCCAGGGTGGAAGAGTCAGTTACTAGGGGACATAGGTTTAAGGTGCGAGGTGCAAAGTTTAGAGGGAATGTGCGAGGCAAGTTCTTTACACAGAGGGTGGTGAGTGCCTGGAACTTGCTGCCAGGGGAGGTGGTGGAAGCAGATACGATAGCGACGTTTAAGAGGCGTCTTGACAAATGCATAAATAGGATAGGAATAGAGGGATACGGTCCCCGGAAGAGCAGAAGGTTTTAGTTTAGGCAGGCATCAAGATCAGCGCAGGCTTGGAGGGCCGAATGGCCTGTTCCTGTGCTGTACTGTTCTTTGTTTTTTGCACTCTTGTTCTATCTATCTCCCCCAGTATTCTGTGCTCCTTGGTTTTCCTCTCTGATACTTGCTCCTGGTTCACACACCCCTGACAAGTTACCAGTTTTGCTTCCCTGCAATCTGAGCTCCCTCTCAGGTTCCCACCCCCTGACAATTTAGTTTAAACCTTCCCCCAACAGCACTGGCAAATCTCCCTGCAAGGATATTCGTCCGTCTTGCTCAGATGCAACCCGTCCATCTTGTACAGGTCCCACCTGCCCCAGAACAGGTCCCAATGCCTCAGAAATCTGATGCGTTCCCTTCTACACCAGTTCTTCAGCCACATGTTCAATTGCTCAATTCTACTATTCCTCTGCTCACTTGCATATGGGACTGGGAGTAATCCTGAGATTACTGCTTTTGAGGTCCTGCTTTTTAGTCTCCTTCCTAGCTCCCTAAAATCTGCTTTCAGGACCTCATCCCCCTTCTTAACTATGTCATTGGTACCAATGTGGACCACGGCCTCTGGCTGTTCACCCTCCCCCAGAAGAATGTCCTGCAGCCGCTCCGTGACATCCTTGACCCTAACACCAGGGGAGGCAACACACCACCCTGGAGTCATGTTTACTGCCATAGAAACGCCTCTCTGTTCCCCTAACTAATGAATCCCCTATCACTACTGCTCTTCCACTCTTCGTCCCCCCATTCTATGCAGCTGAGCCACCTGTGATGCCACAAACTTGGATCTGACTGCCACTCCTCTGAGGAATCATCACCCTCACTAGTATCCAAAATGGAAAACCGATTAGCGAGTGAGATCATATCAGGGGACTCCTGCACTACCTGCCTGGTTCTCTTAGATTGCCTGGCGGTCACTCATTCTTTGGGGTATGGGGTTACTCTCCCTTTGGACACAATATCCTGATAACATTCAGGGATCTCGTTACATTTTCCTGTACCCAGAGCAGACTGTTTCCTGGGACTTACTGCTGTTGCAATTAAAGCCACAGCCTGCTCTGCTGTGCTTTCCATCAGGGTCCCTTTTCCAGCACTGGGCAGGTGTGCCCTGATTAACCTTATAGGCTTTCCCCTAAGCTGCAACTGGACTCGCTCTGTGCACTTTTTGTTCCTCCACATGGGTCTTTATAGAAAGAGGGAGAGAGTTTTTCAATTCCTCAAGTAGAATCAACTCTCTGAGGTTTTCATACGTGGGCTGCACTTTAAGGGCCCTTAACCACTGGCCAAAAAACAGCTCCTTACTGCTTTCAAACTCGAGGTAAGTTTGATCAGCTTGTTACCGGAGGGTTCGGAATTTCTGGCAGTACGCTTCTGGTACTAGCTCATATGCCCCAATGATAGCATTTTTAGTCAATTCATAATTTAATGAACCAGCAACAGTGAATAAACCTTTTCCTGTTAGCTTGCTTTGTCGCTGGAGGATCCAGCTCTTTGCCGGCCATTTCAACTGTCTCGCAAGCTTTTCAAAAGTTACAAAAATGCTTCCACATCCCCCTCATTGAAACTTGGGATCAATTGGGAGAACTTTATGAGCTCAGCACATGGTCCTGAGTTAAGTGCAGTCTCCATATTGGCCATGCTTTCACTGGCCCCACACTGCCCCACCCCACCCCACCCCCAGCTAATTCAAGCCGCCGTAACTCCCTATCTTGCTGCTCCTTCTGGAAAATTCTCTCTCTTTCTTCCTGTCTTCCAATTCATGTTTCCTTTGTTCGAATTGTGTCCTAGCTAACATTACCTTGTCTGAGTCTGACTCCAACCCTGTCTCCGAATCTTCAGGTTCGAGTGAAAAATGGTTGGCCACAAGTCTTAGGATGTCGGATTTCTTACCTCTTGCACGGAAAGTAATCCCAAACTGCCCAGCCACATTTTTCAACTTTTCCACTTATAGGGCCTTTATCTTATCCCAAGTTACTTCATCCTGGCTTGGGAAAGTACTGGCCTCGGATGCGGAGATGTTAGTATTCTAGCAACACAAACCACAAGAAAACCTGTATTGATTTTTTTTTTGTTGGGATCAATTTGGTTTCTCACTTCCAATTTCTCGTTTGTCTGTGTACAATGCCAGACTAGAGCCCCCAAATTTCTGTTACGACCAGGTGAGGAAGGGGTCTCAGACTCCCCTTTTGCCCCTTCTCTGGGTTGACCACAGCAGGGTTTATCTTTTTTAACAGAGATTTAACTTACCACCTCAGTGAGCGCTTACTCCTGTTCCTCTAATATATTTGCAAATGAACCAATCAGACAGGTTTTCTTTCTTGAGTTTAAACAAGAAAGATGTAAGTTTATTAACCTTATCACTCTAAACCGGTTAAAATTACTAAAATACGCTATGCATCCATACCCACATTCACACAAGAGCCACACGCACGCACGCAAACACACACACACACACATACACACACATACACATACACACACACACATACACATACACACACACATACATATACACACACACACACACACACACACACACACACACACACACATAGATTACAGAGGGAAAAGCAGAGTTGGGAGGTTGGAATCGAGTCCTTTATAAATGGAATGTAAATACTGAGTCTCAGTCCCAGAGTTTTTAGTTGAAATTGCAGTCCTGAAGATCTCGCTGGGCCATGTGCACGGGTCAGGCTGGTTACTCAGGTTCTGGAAGGCAGGAGAGAGACTTTATCCTTGTCCCCCGGTTGCTGACTGTAAGGATCTGTAGACTTGTCTTCCACCAGACGCAGATTGAGGCTTCTCAGGATCTCTACTAGAGAGAGAGAGAGAGAGAGACAGAGACAGAGATGCTGTTCCCTTGCTGGATCCCAGTGACTGTCTGACTTCTGAGTCACCAATCACAAATCTCTTGAGTGGGCCAAGCAGTCATGTGATGTGACCACCACTTTATGTCTGAATCAGCATCTTCCGGAATGATCTTTGAAATTCAGGGCTCTCCTCCTAGCTGTTCAGACATACTTGGCAGGGGAGATTTGACTCTTTCAATGTCAATGGGTGTCGATGGCTTTTGATGACCCCTCATTGATAAGGTCATCCCAGATAAGTGAATCAGAGAGCACCCCATTGTTCTGACTAGCTGAGTAATCATATCTGTCTCCAGACTGATTCTTTGGTATTTCATATGCAAATTGTGCTTGGCCATCTGGGCTGCTAGCTGTTCAGTTTTTAAAAGTTATTTGTAACAATGTCCAGTACAAGTCTCAGGCCAAGTTCCATGCGATAAAACTAATATTTCCATTTGGCATGTGGGATTTCCATCACAGGGTTTTCAAATCTTCAATACTTAATCAATTTAACTTATCATGTGACATGTCTCCTGCTCTTCTGCATGAAATGCGTCCTTTTGTTTCTCGCACCCGAGAAAAGAAATGAATGATATGAGAAAACCTGTTTGTTCAATTTTCACAGTTTTAGAGATCCATTTTCCTCCCATTTCCAAATATTTTATTTAAGCAGTTCAGAATCCCAGCTTTGAGCCCCCATTTTGGTATGGACAGGTGGTAACTTGTGTGGGTGGCTTCCAATTTTCACCTCCCAACTGATTGCGATTGTGTTTTGTTAAAAATGGTGCATTTTTAGGGCCAAATAAACTGACAAACGATAGTTTTCTTGTAGGTTAAAAAAACACCTATTTTCTTTGGAACAATTCCTGAAATGGTCGCAACCTTCACCCACTCGCACATTCACACATACACAAGAATAGATAGAGAGAAAAAGGTCGGATGCATTTAAAGTCCAAGGTAATATAAAACTTTGTGGATTACAGAATGCTGTTGAATCATCTGGGGAGAAAAGTCTTCTTTTAAAGGTACAGGCCTGGTTGTCTGCTTGCTCTTTATTTATTTATTTAGAGATACAGCACTGAAACAGGCCCTTCGACCCACCGAGTCTGTGCTGACCGACAACCACCCATTTTATACTAATCCTACATTATCCCCATATTCCCTACCACATCCCCACCATTCTCCTACCACCTACCTACACTAGGGGCAATTTACCTATCAACCTGCAAGTCTTTGGCTGCGAGAGGAAACCGGAGCACCCGGCGGAAACCCACAGGGAGAACTTGCAAACTCCGCACAGGCAGTACCCAGAACTGAACCTGGGTCGCTGGAGCTGTGAGGCTGCGGTGCTAACCACTGCACCACCCTAAATGAACTTAATTCAATTAATTAATTAATTGAATTTAAATTCCACCAGCTGCCATGTTGGGATTTGAACCCATGTCCCCAGGACATTAGCCTGGACCTCTGGATTGCTAGTCCAGTGACATTACCACTACGCCACCATCTCTCCATTTTTTCTCTCCATCTTGCTGAGGTGTTGTACAGTTCTATTGGTTAAAACTCAGCCCAAGGTTGGTGGTGTGAATTTGGTTTACCTTCACAGATGGAGAGTCTTAAAGTCACTTTGTAATTTCTCTGCTGTAATGGTTGTTCAGTTCTTGCTCAGCAGGGTTCTGCTTAGCTGGATCTCTCTCTCAGCCTCTGGCTGGAAACTGGCTTTCGGTGGTCTTGTCTGGATCTTCCTCTCTCTCCAGAGGGCTACCAATTAAGGTCAAAATCCATCACATTTGACTTTCTGTTAGGTGGTGCATGGCCCTGTTCCCTGGTGTGAGCACACAATGGACCAGGATGTAGAAACCATGGCTATCTATTGACGTCTGAATGGGAATCATTCTGTTATAATGATGCTACTTAACTCATTCATTTTGGTTTGGGCTGTGAGTCAGTCTGTCTTCTGAACCTTTTGTTAGTTCATGCAGGTAGATAGGAGTCATCAATATGCAATGGGTTCTCCCAGAGCTATTTCAGATGAAGTTAACAAGTTTAACCCTCCACAGACGGAACTGTGTATTGTCAACACAAGAGGGGGTTCACGTGATCACTACTCCATATTGTCTGTGCAATAATTGTCCTTGTTCTTGTGGTTCAGTGTAAAAGTTGACTTTTTATTTTCATAATTCCTCCAATTCATTGTTTATTTCAACACAGCTCCTTCCAAGCATGTGAGGAGAGACTGAAGAAGCTGGCATTGTCCCCTTAGAGCAGAGAAGGTTGAGGGAGATTTAGTCGAGGGGTTTAAAAACATTGAGGAGTTTTGATAGCGTAAATCATGAGAAACTGTTTCCATTGGCAGGAGGGTGATATTTTCTTACAGAGTGAGTTCAGATGATCTGGAATGCAGTGACTGAAAGGCTGGTGGAAACAGATTCAATACCAACCATCAAAAGGGAATTGGATAAATACTTGAAGGGTAAATATTGCAGAACCATGGAGAAAGAGTAAAGGTGTGGGACGAATTAGATATCTCTCTCAAAGAACCAGCACAGGCATGATGGGGGAATGGCCTCCTGTGCTGTTTGATTTTATTTATAAAATAATGGATAGCTGGAAGTGAATTACAGCCTAGAATCTAATCGAGAGTTCTGGGGATTGAAAATCCTGTCCTGTTACACTGACAGTGGGATATTGCTCATCAGACACAGCGCTCTCTGATGACCTCAGGATTTAATACAGGATCAGCTCATTTACATACGGAACAACAAATAATATAATGGAGGTGTTTTAGATGATGGAAGTATTTAACAATTTCCTCTGGTGGGGGAATTACAGAACAAGGGAGCATAACCTTAGATTTATAGTTAGGCTGTTCAAGGGTTATGTCAGTAAGAACTTCACACAAAGGGTGACGAGACATTTCCTGCGACACTTGCTGAGACATTTGTTAATAAGACCTGCCTGTTTGAAGTCTGTGCCATGAAATTTATTCATGTAGTGTTGCCTCTTGTGGTGCTCTGCAGGCTGCCCTTGCTTCCCGGAGACAGGCAGTCCCACAGGTCACTACCTGTGTGACCCCATGCCCCGTTCTTCATTGATATGTGCGCAAGCAGCAGCATCCCCTGCCAGGGCCTGAACACGTTGAATTGGCACCATCCTGAAGACAACTGGCTGATGTAACGTCAGGATTCCAAATTTGAACAGCCCAGATCCTGGTAACGCTGAATTGTCCACTCCTGAGCAAAGAAGCAAGATGGACTCTACAGCAGCTCCCCTGCTCTGCTTCAAGTAGTGCAGTGGGATCTTTTACATCCACCTGAGAGCAGACAGGGCCTCGAGTTAACGTCTCACCCGAAAGACAGGACCTCCAACAGTGTAGCACTGCCTGAGTACTGGACTGGAGTGATTTTGTGCTGAAGCCTCTGGAATGGGCATTGAACAGACAGCTTTCTGATTGCAAAGTGAGAGTGCTACACACTAAGCCACAGCTCTCACTATAAAGGGTTAGCATAACTTCCCTGCTTTTGTAATCTATGTCACTATTTATAAAGCCCAGGATCCCATATAATTTTTAAAGACCATTATCCACTTCTCCTGCCACTAAGACAGATTTTTATATAGAAATGCCCAAGTCTCTTGTCCGAGCTGGAAGTGAATTACAGCCTAGAATCTAATCGAGAGTTTTGGGGACTGAAAATCCTGTCCTGTTGCACTGACAGTGGGACATTGCTGTTCAGACACAGCGCTCTCTACAGCCTCTTTAAAATTGTATTTTTTGTTATATTGCCTCTCCTCATTCTTCCTTCCAAAATGCATTATTGCACACTTCTCGGAATTAAATTTCATCTGCCATGTGTCTACCCATTTTACCAGTCTGTTTATGTCCTCCTGAATTCTTTACCATTCCCCTCATTTCTTTGTTTCGTGTCATCTGCAAACTTTGAAATTATGCCTTGTATACCAAAGTCCAGGTTATTACTTCATCAAAGAACTCAATCAAGTTGTCAGAAATTATTTGCCTTTAACAGATCTGTGCTGGCTGACATTTGTTAACCCATATTTTTCTAAGTGACAACTAGTTTTGTCTTAGATTATTGTCTGGAATAGTTTCTCCCCCACCCCACAGCCCCCAATCTACCCACTGACATTAGGCTGACTGGCCTGTAGTTATTAGGTTTATCCCTCTCCTCCTTTTTGAACAGGGGTGTAACATTTACAACCTGCCAGCCCTCTGGCATCACTCCCATATTGAAAGAGGATTGGACGATTGTAGCCACAGCTTCTGCTATTTCCATCCTTATCCCTCAGGAATCTAGGATGCTTCCCACATCTGGTCTGGGTGACTTTCCTACTTTGGACACTGCTAACCTTTCAAGTACTTCCTCTTTATCTCGTTTCTCCGAGTCAATTTCTCTACTACCTCCTCCATTACTGTGACACCGGCAGCTTCCTCCTATTTTGGGGAGAAATGTTCATTCAGTACCTCAGCCATGCCCTCTGCCTCCACACCATTTATTTTCTGGTCCCTAATCACCAGAACCTTTCCGCTGACTATCCATCTACTATGTTTAGAAAGGACTTTAGTGTTCCAGATGTTTATGCTTGTTGGAGGCCAATCATCTCAGGCCCAGATGCAGGAGATCCTCAGAGTAGTGTACCAGGTCCAACCATCTTCAGCTGCTTCATCAATGACCTTCTCTCCATCATAAGCTCTGAAGTGGGGATGATCCCTGATGATTGTGCAATGTTCAGCACCTTTTGTGACTCCTCAGAATCTGAAGCAGTTCAAGCCTGCATGTAGCAAGACATGGACAACATTCAGGCTTGGGCTGATAAGTGGAAAGTAACATTCGCACCACAGAATTGCCAGGCAATGACCATCTCCAACAAGAGAGAATCTAACCATCAGCCCTTGACATTCTACAGCATTACCATCGTTGAATACTCCACCATCAACATCCTGGAGGGATTCAGAAGAAACTTAACTGGACCAGCCATATAAATACTATGGCTACAAGAATAGATCAGAGATTGAGGGTGACAGTGGTTCAGTGGTGCTGTCACTGATGTAATAATCTAGAAGCCCAGGCTAATTCCCCTGGGGCATGTGTTCAAATCCCACCATAGCAGCTGGTGGAATTTAATTTCAAATAATTGAAAAGAATCTCAAAATAATTGCCACTTTCAAGAATGGTGCCATAAAACTATTATCACTTGCCATTAACAAAAACATTTGGTTCACTAATGTCCTTGTCTGGCCTATAGGTGACTGCAAACCCACAGCAATGTGGTTGACTCTGAACTGCCCTCTGAAATAGCCCAGCAAGTCACTCAATTGTCTGGGGCAATTAGGGATGGGGAACAAATGCTGGCCTTGCCAGTGATGCCCACAGGAATTTAAAAAAAACTTTATGTTACCCACTTATATTTTCTCATACATTCTCTTTGTCTTCTTTCCTTTTTCAGGTCTCCCAAACACTTTCAGTACTGACTCTCTATGTATAATGAATCAGACATTGATCATAAACCTTCTTTTCCTGTCCCATTTTAAACTCAATATCTTTATTCATCCAAGAAGCTGTAGTATTGGATGTTCTTCTTCCTTTCGCCATCCTAGGAATGTTTTTAGCCTGTACCTGAAATATCTCCTCATTAAAGGCCCCCATTGCTCACATTCTGTTTCACCTGTCTATCTTGGTTTTGAACCCATCAACTATAAACCATCTGAACCCGTCTGTTATATTCCAGCCTGTAACTCACTGTTATTTATCCATTATTTAATGTATAAACTACCCAAACCCATCTGTTATATTCCAGCTTGTAACTCACTGTTATTTATCCATTATTCTATGTATAAACTACCCAAACCCCTCTGTTATATTCCAGCCTGTAACTCACTGTTATTTATCCATTATTCTATGTATAAACTACCCAAACCCCTCTGTTATATTCCAGCCTGTAACTCACTGTTATTTATCCATTATTTAATGTATAAACTACCCAAATCCCTCTGTTATATTCCAGCCTGTAACTCACTGTTATTTATCCATTATTCTATGTATAAACTACCCAAATCCCTCTGTTATATTCCAGCCTGTAACTCTCCGTTATTTATCCATTATTCTATAAATTACCCAAATCCCTCTGTTATATTCCGGCCTGTAACTCACTGTTATTTATCCATTATTCTATGTATAAACTACCCAAATCCCTCTGTTATATTCCAGCCTGTAACTCACCGTTATTTATCCATTATTCTATGTATAAACTACCCAAACCCCTCTGTTATATTCCAGCCTGTAACTCACTGTTATTTATCCATTATTCTATGTATAAACTACCCAAATCCCTCTGTTATATTCCAGCCTGTAACTCACTGTTATTTATCCATTATTCTATGTATAAACTACCCAAACCCCTCTGTTATATTCCAGCCTGTAACTCACTGTTATTTATCCATTATTCTATGTATAAACTACCCAAACCCCTCTGTTATATTCCAGCCTGTAACTCACTGTTATTTATCCATTATTCTATGTATAAACTACCCAAACCCCTCTGTTATATTCCAGCCTGTAACTCATCGTTATTTATCCATTATTCTATGTATAAACTACCCAAACCCCTCTGTTATATTCCAGCCTGTAACTCACTGTTATTTATCCATTATTCTATGTATAAACTACCCAAACCCCTCTGTTATATTCCGGGCTGTAACTCACCGTTATTTATCCATTATTCTATAAATTACCCAAATCCCTCTGTTATATTCCAGCCTGTAACTCACCGTTATTTATCCATTATTCTATAAATTACCCAAATCCCTCTGTTATATTCCGGCCTGTAACTCACCGTTATTTATCCATTATTCTATAAATTACCCAAATCCCTCTGTTATATTCCGGCCTGTAAATCACTGTTATTTATCCATTATTCTATAAATTACCCAAATCCCTCTGTTATATTCCAGCCTGTAACTCACTGTTATTTATCCATTATTCTATAAATTACCCAAATCCCTCTGTTATATTCCAGCCTGTAACTCACCGTTATTTATCCATTATTCTATAAATTACCCAAATCCCTCTGTTATATTCCGGCCTGTAACTCACCGTTATTTATCCATTATTCTATAAATTACCCAAATCCCTCTGTTATATTCCGGCCTGTAAATCACTGTTATTTATCCATTATTCTATAAATTACCCAAATCCCTCTGTTATATTCCAGCCTGTAAATCACTGTTATTTATCCATTATTCTATAAATTACCCAAATCCCTCTGTTATATTCCAGCCTGTAACTCACTGTTATTTATCCATTATTCTATAAATTACCCAAATCCCTCTGTTATATTCCGGCCTGTAACTCACTGTTATTTATCCATTATTCTATAAATTACCCAAGTCCCTCTGTTATATTCCGGCCTGTAACTCACCGTTATTTATCCATTATTCTATAAATTACCCAAATCCCTCTGTTATATTCCGGCCTGTAACTCACCGTTATTTATCCATTATTCTATAAATTACCCAAATCCCTCTGTTATATTCCAGCCTGTAACTCACCGTTATTTATCCATTATTCTATAAATTACCCAAATCCCTCTGTTATATTCCGGCCTGTAACTCACTGTTATTTATCCATTATTCTATAAATTACCCAAATCCCTCTGTTATATTCCGGCCTGTAACTCACCGTTATTTATCCATTATTCTATAAATTACCCAAATCCCTCTGTTATATTCCGGCCTGTAACTCACCGTTATTTATCCATTATTCTATAAATTACCCAAATCCCTCTGTTATATTCCAGCCTGTAACTCACTGTTATTTATCCATTATTCTATAAATTACCCAAATCCCTCTGTTATATTCCGGCCTGTAACTCACCGTTATTTATCCATTATTCTATAAATTACCCAAATCCCTCTGTTATATTCCGGCCTGTAACTCACCGTTATTTATCCATTATTCTATAAATTACCCAAATCCCTCTGTTATATTCCAGCCTGTAACTCACCGTTATTTATCCATTATTCTATAAATTACCCAAATCCCTCTGTTATATTCCGGCCTGTAACTCACTGTTATTTATCCATTATTCTATAAATTACCCAAATCCCTCTGTTATATTCCAGCCTGTAACTCACCGTTATTTATCCATTATTCTATAAATTACCCAAATCCCTCTGTTATATTCCGGCCTGTAACTCACCGTTATTTATCCATTATTCTATAAATTACCCAAATCCCTCTGTTATATTCCGGCCTGTAACTCACCGTTATTTATCCATTATTCTATAAATTACCCAAATCCCTCTGTTATATTCCGGCCTGTAACTCACCGTTATTTATCCATTATTCTATAAATTACCCAAATCCCTCTGTTATATTCCGGCCTGTAACTCACTGTTATTTATCCATTATTCTATAAATTACCCAAATCCCTCTGTTATATTCCGGCCTGTAACTCACCGTTATTTATCCATTATTCTATAAATTACCCAAATCCCTCTGTTATATTCCGGCCTGTAACTCACCGTTATTTATCCATTATTCTATAAATTACCCAAATCCCTCTGTTATATTCCGGCCTGTAACTCACCGTTATTTATCCATTATTCTATAAATTACCCAAATCCCTCTGTTATATTCCAGCCTGTAACTCACCGTTATTTATCCATTATTCTATAAATTACCCAAATCCCTCTGTTATATTCCGGCCTGTAACTCACCGTTATTTATCCATTATTCTATAAATTACCCAAATCCCTCTGTTATATTCCGGCCTGTAACTCACCGTTATTTATCCATTATTCTATAAATTACCCAAATCCCTCTGTTATATTCCGGCCTGTAACTCACCGTTATTTATCCATTATTCTATAAATTACCCAAATCCCTCTGTTATATTCCGGCCTGTAACTCACCGTTATTTATCCATTATTCTATAAATTACCCAAATCCCTCTGTTATATTCCGGCCTGTAACTCACCGTTATTTATCCATTATTCTATAAATTACCCAAATCCCTCTGTTATATTCCGGCCTGTAACTCACCGTTATTTATCCATTATTCTATAAATTACCCAAATCCCTCTGTTATATTCCTGCCTGTAACTCACCGTTATTTATCCATTATTCTATAAATTACCCAAATCCCTCTGTTATATTCCGGCCTGTAACTCACCGTTATTTATCCATTATTCTATAAATTACCCAAATCCCTCTGTTATATTCCGGCCTGTAACTCACCGTTATTTATCCATTATTCTATAAATTACCCAAATCCCTCTGTTATATTCCGGCCTGTAACTCACCGTTATTTATCCATTATTCTATAAATTACCCAAATCCCTCTGTTATATTCCGGCCTGTAACTCACCGTTATTTATCCATTATTCTATAAATTACCCAAATCCCTCTGTTATATTCCGGCCTGTAACTCACTGTTATTTATCCATTATTCTATAAATTACCCAAATCCCTCTGTTATATTCCAGCCTGTAACTCACCGTTATTTATCCATTATTCTATAAATTACCCAAATCCCTCTGTTATATTCCAGCCTGTAACTCACCGTTATTTATCCATTATTCTATAAATTACCCAAATCCCTCTGTTATATTCCGGCCTGTAACTCACCGTTATTTATCCATTATTCTATAAATTACCCAAATCCCTCTGTTATATTCCGGCCTGTAACTCACCGTTATTTATCCATTATTCTATAAATTACCCAAATCCCTCTGTTATATTCCGGCCTGTAACTCACCGTTATTTATCCATTATTCTATAAATTACCCAAATCCCTCTGTTATATTCCGGCCTGTAACTCACCGTTATTTATCCATTATTCTATAAATTACCCAAATCCCTCTGTTATATTCCGGCCTGTAACTCACCGTTATTTATCCATTATTCTATAAATTACCCAAATCCCTCTGTTATATTCCGGCCTGTAACTCACCGTTATTTATCCATTATTCTATAAATTACCCAAATCCCTCTGTTATATTCCGGCCTGTAACTCACCGTTATTTATCCATTATTCTATAAATTACCCAAATCCCTCTGTTATATTCCGGCCTGTAACTCACCGTTATTTATCCATTATTCTATAAATTACCCAAATCCCTCTGTTATATTCCAGCCTGTAACTCACCGTTATTTATCCATTATTCTATAAATTACCCAAATCCCTCTGTTATATTCCGGCCTGTAACTCACCGTTATTTATCCATTATTCTATAAATTACCCAAATCCCTCTGTTATATTCCGGCCTGTAACTCACCGTTATTTATCCATTATTCTATAAATTACCCAAATCCCTCTGTTATATTCCGGCCTGTAACTCACCGTTATTTATCCATTATTCTATAAATTACCCAAATCCCTCTGTTATATTCCGGCCTGTAACTCACCGTTATTTATCCATTATTCTATAAATTACCCAAATCCCTCTGTTATATTCCAGCCTGTAACTCACTGTTATTTATCCATTATTCTATAAATTACCCAAATCCCTCTGTTATATTCCGGCCTGTAACTCACTGTTATTTATCCATTATTCTATAAATTACCCAAATCCCTCTGTTATATTCCAGCCTGTAACTCACCGTTATTTATCCATTATTCTATAAATTACCCAAATCCCTCTGTTATATTCCAGCCTGTAACTCACCGTTATTTATCCATTATTCTATAAATTACCCAAATCCCTCTGTTATATTCCGGCCTGTAACTCACTGTTATTTATCCATTATTCTATAAATTACCCAAATCCCTCTGTTATATTCCGGCCTGTAACTCACTGTTAGTTATCCATTATTCTATAAATTACCCAAATCCCTCTGTTATATTCCAGCCTGTAACTCACCGTTATTTATCCATTATTCTATAAATTACCCAAATCCCTCTGTTATATTCCGGCCTGTAACTCACCGTTATTTATCCATTATTCTATAAATTACCCAAATCCCTCTGTTATATTCCAGCCTGTAACTCACCGTTATTTATCCATTATTCTATAAATTACCCAAATCCCTCTGTTATATTCCGGCCTGTAACTCACTGTTATTTATCCATTATTCTATAAATTACCCAAATCCCTCTGTTATATTCCAGCCTGTAACTCACTGTTATTTATCCATTATTCTATAAATTACCCAAATCCCTCTGTTATATTCCGGCCTGTAACTCACTGTTATTTATCCATTATTCTATAAATTACCCAAATCCCTCTGTTATATTCCAGCCTGTAACTCACTGTTATTTATCCATTATTCTATAAATTACCCAAATCCCTCTGTTATATTCCGGCCTGTAACTCACCGTTATTTATCCATTATTCTATAAATTACCCAAATCCCTCTGTTATATTCCGGCCTGTAACTCACCGTTATTTATCCATTATTCTATAAATTACCCAAATCCCTCTGTTATATTCCAGCCTGTAACTCACCGTTATTTATCCATTATTCTATAAATTACCCAAATCCCTCTGTTATATTCCGGCCTGTAACTCACTGTTATTTATCCATTATTCTATAAATTACCCAAATCCCTCTGTTATATTCCAGCCTGTAACTCACTGTTATTTATCCATTATTCTATAAATTACCCAAATCCCTCTGTTATATTCCGGCCTGTAACTCACCGTTATTTATCCATTATTCTATAAATTACCCAAATCCCTCTGTTATATTCCAGCCTGTAACTCACCGTTATTTATCCATTATTCTATAAATTACCCAAACCCCTCTGTTATATTCCAGCCTGTAACTCACCGTTATTTATCCATTATTCTATAAATTACCCAAATCCCTCTGTTATATTCCAGCCTGTAACTCACTGTTATTTATCCATTATTCTATAAATTACCCAAATCCCTCTGTTATATTCCAGCCTGTAACTCACCGTTATTTATCCATTATTCTATAAATTACCCAAATCCCTCTGTTATATTCCAGCCTGTAACTCACCGTTATTTATCCATTATTCTATAAATTACCCAAATCCCTCTGTTATATTCCGGCCTGTAACTCACTGTTATTTATCCATTATTCTATAAATTACCCAAATCCCTCTGTTATATTCCGGCCTGTAACTCACTGTTATTTATCCATTATTCTATAAATTACCCAAATCCCTCTGTTATATTCCGGCCTGTAACTCACCGTTATTTATCCATTATTCTATAAATTACCCAAATCCCTCTGTTATATTCCAGCCTGTAACTCACCGTTATTTATCCATTATTCTATAAATTACCCAAATCCCTCTGTTATATTCCAGCCTGTAACTCACTGTTATTTATCCATTATTCTATAAATTACCCAAATCCCTCTGTTATATTCCAGCCTGTAACTCACCGTTATTTATCCATTATTCTATAAATTACCCAAATCCCTCTGTTATATTCCGGCCTGTAACTCACTGTTATTTATCCATTATTCTATAAATTACCCAAATCCCTCTGTTATATTCCAGCCTGTAACTCACCGTTATTTATCCATTATTCTATAAATTACCCAAATCCCTCTGTTATATTCCAGCCTGTAACTCACTGTTATTTATCCATTATTCTATAAATTACCCAAATCCCTCTGTTATATTCCAGCCTGTAACTCACCGTTATTTATCCATTATTCTATAAATTACCCAAATCCCTCTGTTATATTCCAGCCTGTAACTCACCGTTATTTATCCATTATTCTATAAATTACCCAAATCCCTCTGTTATATTCCAGCCTGTAACTCACTGTTATTTATCCATTATTCTATAAACTACCCAAATCCCTCTGTTATATTCCAGCCTGTAACTCACTGTTATTTATCCATTATTCTATAAACTACCCAAATCCCTCTGTTATATTCCGGCTTGTAACTCACTGTTATTTATCCATTATTCTATAAATTACCCAAATCCCTCTGTTATATTCCAGCCTGTAACTCACCGTTATTTATCCATTATTCTATAAATTACCCAAATCCCTCTGTTATATTCCAGCCTGTAACTCACCGTTATTTATCCATTATTCTATAAATTACCCAAATCCCTCTGTTATATTCCGGCCTGTAACTCACTGTTATTTATCCATTATTCTATAAACTACCCAAATCCCTCTGTTATATTCCAGCCTGTAACTCACCGTTATTTATCCATTATTCTATAAATTACCCAAATCCCTCTGTTATATTCCAGCCTGTAACTCACTGTTATTTATCCATTATTCTATAAATTCCCCAAATCCCTCTGTTATATTCCAGCCTGTAACTCACCGTTATTTATCCATTATTCTATAAATTACCCAAATCCCTCTGTTATATTCCAGCCTGTAACTCACCGTTATTTATCCATTATTCTATAAATTACCCAAATCCCTCTGTTATATTCCAGCCTGTAACTCACTGTTATTTATCCATTATTCTATAAATTACCCAAATCCCTCTGTTATATTCCAGCCTGTAACTCACTGTTATTTATCCATTATTCTATAAATTACCCAAATCCCTCTGTTATATTCCAGCCTGTAACTCACTGTTATTTATCCATTATTCTATAAACTACCCAAATCCCTCTGTTATATTCCAGCCTGTAACTCACCGTTATTTATCCATTATTCTATAAATTACCCAAATCCCTCTGTTATATTCCAGCCTGTAACTCACCGTTATTTATCCATTATTCTATAAATTACCCAAATCCCTCTGTTATATTCCAGCCTGTAACTCACTGTTATTTATCCATTATTCTATAAATTACCCAAATCCCTCTGTTATATTCCAGCCTGTAACTCACCGTTATTTATCCATTATTCTATAAATTACCCAAATCCCTCTGTTATATTCCGGCCTGTAACTCACCGTTATTTATCCATTATTCTATAAATTACCCAAATCCCTCTGTTATATTCCGGCCTGTAACTCACTGTTATTTATCCATTATTCTATAAATTACCCAAATCCCTCTGTTATATTCCAGCCTGTAACTCACTGTTATTTATCCATTATTCTATAAATTACCCAAATCCCTCTGTTATATTCCGGCCTGTAACTCACCGTTATTTATCCATTATTCTATAAATTACCCAAATCCCTCTGTTATATTCCAGCCTGTAACTCACCGTTATTTATCCATTATTCTATAAATTACCCAAACCCCTCTGTTATATTCCAGCCTGTAACTCACCGTTATTTATCCATTATTCTATAAATTACCCAAATCCCTCTGTTATATTCCAGCCTGTAACTCACTGTTATTTATCCATTATTCTATAAATTACCCAAATCCCTCTGTTATATTCCAGCCTGTAACTCACCGTTATTTATCCATTATTCTATAAATTACCCAAATCCCTCTGTTATATTCCAGCCTGTAACTCACCGTTATTTATCCATTATTCTATAAATTACCCAAATCCCTCTGTTATATTCCGGCCTGTAACTCACTGTTATTTATCCATTATTCTATAAATTACCCAAATCCCTCTGTTATATTCCGGCCTGTAACTCACTGTTATTTATCCATTATTCTATAAATTACCCAAATCCCTCTGTTATATTCCGGCCTGTAACTCACCGTTATTTATCCATTATTCTATAAATTACCCAAATCCCTCTGTTATATTCCAGCCTGTAACTCACCGTTATTTATCCATTATTCTATAAATTACCCAAATCCCTCTGTTATATTCCAGCCTGTAACTCACTGTTATTTATCCATTATTCTATAAATTACCCAAATCCCTCTGTTATATTCCAGCCTGTAACTCACCGTTATTTATCCATTATTCTATAAATTACCCAAATCCCTCTGTTATATTCCGGCCTGTAACTCACTGTTATTTATCCATTATTCTATAAATTACCCAAATCCCTCTGTTATATTCCAGCCTGTAACTCACCGTTATTTATCCATTATTCTATAAATTACCCAAATCCCTCTGTTATATTCCAGCCTGTAACTCACTGTTATTTATCCATTATTCTATAAATTACCCAAATCCCTCTGTTATATTCCAGCCTGTAACTCACCGTTATTTATCCATTATTCTATAAATTACCCAAATCCCTCTGTTATATTCCAGCCTGTAACTCACCGTTATTTATCCATTATTCTATAAATTACCCAAATCCCTCTGTTATATTCCAGCCTGTAACTCACTGTTATTTATCCATTATTCTATAAACTACCCAAATCCCTCTGTTATATTCCAGCCTGTAACTCACTGTTATTTATCCATTATTCTATAAACTACCCAAATCCCTCTGTTATATTCCGGCCTGTAACTCACTGTTATTTATCCATTATTCTATAAACTACCCAAATCCCTCTGTTATATTCCAGCCTGTAACTCACCGTTATTTATCCATTATTCTATAAATTACCCAAATCCCTCTGTTATATTCCAGCCTGTAACTCACTGTTATTTATCCATTATTCTATAAATTCCCCAAATCCCTCTGTTATATTCCAGCCTGTAACTCACCGTTATTTATCCATTATTCTATAAATTACCCAAATCCCTCTGTTATATTCCAGCCTGTAACTCACTGTTATTTATCCATTATTCTATAAATTACCCAAATCCCTCTGTTATATTCCAGCCTGTAACTCACTGTTATTTATCCATTATTCTATAAACTACCCAAATCCCTCTGTTATATTCCGGCCTGTAACTCACTGTTATTTATCCATTATTCTATAAACTACCCAAATCCCTCTGTTATATTCCAGCCTGTAACTCACTGTTATTTATCCATTATTCTATAAACTACCCAAATCCCTCTGTTATATTCCGGCCTGTAACTCACCGTTATTTATCCATTATTCTATAAATTACCCAAATCCCTCTGTTATATTCCAGCCTGTAACTCACCGTTATTTATCCATTATTCTATAAATTACCCAAATCCCTCTGTTATATTCCAGCCTGTAACTCACTGTTATTTATCCATTATTCTATAAACTACCCAAATCCCTCTGTTATATTCCAGCCTGTAACTCACTGTTATTTATCCATTATTCTATAAACTACCCAAATCCCTCTGTTATATTCCGGCCTGTAACTCACCGTTATTTATCCATTATTCTATAAACTACCCAAATCCCTCTGTTATATTCCGGCCTGTAACTCACTGTTATTTATCCATTATTCTATAAACTACCCAAATCCCTCTGTTATATTCCAGCCTGTAACTCACTGTTATTTATCCATTATTCTATAAATTACCCAAATCCCTCTGTTATATTCCAGCCTGTAACTCACTGTTATTTATCCATTATTCTATAAACTACCCAAATCCCTCTGTTATATTCCGGCCTGTAACTCACTGTTATTTATCCATTATTCTATAAACTACCCAAATCCCTCTGTTATATTCCAGCCTGTAACTCACTGTTATTTATCCATTATTCTATAAACTACCCAAATCCCTCTGTTATATTCCGGCCTGTAACTCACCGTTATTTATCCATTATTCTATAAATTACCCAAATCCCTCTGTTATATTCCAGCCTGTAACTCACCGTTATTTATCCATTATTCTATAAATTACCCAAATCCCTCTGTTATATTCCAGCCTGTAACTCACTGTTATTTATCCATTATTCTATAAACTACCCAAATCCCTCTGTTATATTCCAGCCTGTAACTCACTGTTATTTATCCATTATTCTATAAACTACCCAAATCCCTCTGTTATATTCCAGCCTGTAACTCACTGTTATTTATCCATTATTCTATAAATTACCCAAATCCCTCTGTTATATTCCAGCCTGTAACTCACTGTTATTTATCCATTATTCTATAAACTACCCAAATCCCTCTGTTATATTCCAGCCTGTAACTCACTGTTATTTATCCATTATTCTATAAACTACCCAAATCCCTCTGTTATATTCCAGCCTGTAACTCACTGTTATTTATCCATTATTCTATAAATTACCCAAATCCCTCTGTTATATTCCAGCCTGTAACTCACTGTTATTTATCCATTATTCTATAAACTACCCAAACCCCTCTGTTATATTCCAGCCTGTAACTCACTGTTATTTATCCATTATTCTATAAACTACCCAAACCCCTCTGTTATATTCCAGCCTGTAACTCACTGTTATTTATCCATTATTCTATAAACTACCCAAATCCCTCTGTTATATTCCAGCCTGTAACTCACTGTTATTTATCCATTATTCTATAAATTACCCAAATCCCTCTGTTATATTCCAGCCTGTAACTCACCGTTATTTATCCATTATTCTATAAATTACCCAAATCCCTCTGTTATATTCCAGCCTGTAACTCACTGTTATTTATCCATTATTCTATAAACTACCCAAATCCCTCTGTTATATTCCAGCCTGTAACTCACTGTTATTTATCCATTATTCTATAAATTACCCAAATCCCTCTGTTATATTCCAGCCTGTAACTCACCGTTATTTATCCATTATTCTATAAATTACCCAAATCCCTCTGTTATATTCCAGCCTGTAACTCACTGTTATTTATCCATTATTCTATAAATTACCCAAATCCCTCTGTTATATTCCGGCCTGTAACTCACCGTTATTTATCCATTATTCTATAAATTACCCAAATCCCTCTGTTATATTCCGGCCTGTAACTCACCGTTATTTATCCATTATTCTATAAATTACCCAAATCCCTCTGTTATATTCCAGCCTGTAACTCACTGTTATTTATCCATTATTCTATAAACTACCCAAATCCCTCTGTTATATTCCAGCCTGTAACTCACTGTTATTTATCCATTATTCTATAAACTACCCAAATCCCTCTGTTATATTCCAGCCTGTAACTCACTGTTATTTATCCATTATTCTATAAATTACCCAAATCCCTCTGTTATATTCCAGCCTGTAACTCACTGTTATTTATCCATTATTCTATAAACTACCCAAATCCCTCTGTTATATTCCAGCCTGTAACTCACTGTTATTTATCCATTATTCTATAAATTACCCAAATCCCTCTGTTATATTCCAGCCTGTAACTCACCGTTATTTATCCATTATTCTATAAATTACCCAAATCCCTCTGTTATATTCCAGCCTGTAACTCACCGTTATTTATCCATTATTCTATAAACTACCCAAATCCCTCTGTTATATTCCAGCCTGTAACTCACTGTTATTTATCCATTATTCTATAAATTACCCAAATCCCTCTGTTATATTCCAGCCTGTAACTCACCGTTATTTATCCATTATTCTATAAATTACCCAAATCCCTCTGTTATATTCCAGCCTGTAACTCACTGTTATTTATCCATTATTCTATAAATTACCCAAATCCCTCTGTTATATTCCAGCCTGTAACTCACCGTTATTTATCCATTATTCTATAAATTACCCAAATCCCTCTGTTATATTCCAGCCTGTAACTCACTGTTATTTATCCATTATTCTATAAACTACCCAAATCCCTCTGTTATATTCCGGCCTGTAACTCACTGTTATTTATCCATTATTCTATAAACTACCCAAATCCCTCTGTTATATTCCAGCCTGTAACTCACTGTTATTTATCCATTATTCTATAAACTACCCAAATCCCTCTGTTATATTCCGGCCTGTAACTCACCGTTATTTATCCATTATTCTATAAATTACCCAAATCCCTCTGTTATATTCCAGCCTGTAACTCACCGTTATTTATCCATTATTCTATAAATTACCCAAATCCCTCTGTTATATTCCAGCCTGTAACTCACTGTTATTTATCCATTATTCTATAAACTACCCAAATCCCTCTGTTATATTCCAGCCTGTAACTCACTGTTATTTATCCATTATTCTATAAACTACCCAAATCCCTCTGTTATATTCCAGCCTGTAACTCACTGTTATTTATCCATTATTCTATAAATTACCCAAATCCCTCTGTTATATTCCAGCCTGTAACTCACTGTTATTTATCCATTATTCTATAAACTACCCAAATCCCTCTGTTATATTCCAGCCTGTAACTCACTGTTATTTATCCATTATTCTATAAACTACCCAAATCCCTCTGTTATATTCCAGCCTGTAACTCACTGTTATTTATCCATTATTCTATAAACTACCCAAATCCCTCTGTTATATTCCAGCCTGTAACTCACTGTTATTTATCCATTATTCTATAAACTACCCAAATCCCTCTGTTATATTCCAGCCTGTAACTCACTGTTATTTATCCATTATTCTATAAATTACCCAAATCCCTCTGTTATATTCCAGCCTGTAACTCACCGTTATTTATCCATTATTCTATAAATTACCCAAATCCCTCTGTTATATTCCAGCCTGTAACTCACTGTTATTTATCCATTATTCTATAAACTACCCAAATCCCTCTGTTATATTCCAGCCTGTAACTCACTGTTATTTATCCATTATTCTATAAATTACCCAAATCCCTCTGTTATATTCCAGCCTGTAACTCACCGTTATTTATCCATTATTCTATAAATTACCCAAATCCCTCTGTTATATTCCAGCCTGTAACTCACCGTTATTTATCCATTATTCTATAAATTACCCAAATCCCTCTGTTATATTCCGGCCTGTAACTCACCGTTATTTATCCATTATTCTATAAATTACCCAAATCCCTCTGTTATATTCCGGCCTGTAACTCACCGTTATTTATCCATTATTCTATAAATTACCCAAATCCCTCTGTTATATTCCAGCCTGTAACTCACCGTTATTTATCCATTATTCTATAAATTACCCAAATCCCTCTGTTATATTCCAGCCTGTAACTCACTGTTATTTATCCATTATTCTATAAACTACCCAAATCCCTCTGTTATATTCCAGCCTGTAACTCACTGTTATTTATCCATTATTCTATAAATTACCCAAATCCCTCTGTTATATTCCAGCCTGTAACTCACCGTTATTTATCCATTATTCTATAAATTACCCAAATCCCTCTGTTATATTCCAGCCTGTAACTCACTGTTATTTATCCATTATTCTATAAATTACCCAAATCCCTCTGTTATATTCCGGCCTGTAACTCACCGTTATTTATCCATTATTCTATAAACTACCCAAATCCCTCTGTTATATTCCGGCCTGTAACTCACCGTTATTTATCCATTATTCTATAAATTACCCAAATCCCTCTGTTATATTCCAGCCTGTAACTCACTGTTATTTATCCATTATTCTATAAATTACCCAAATCCCTCTGTTATATTCCAGCCTGTAACTCACCGTTATTTATCCATTATTCTATAAATTACCCAAACCCCTCTGTTATATTCCAGCCTGTAACTCACTGTTATTTATCCATTATTCTATGTATAAACTACCCAAACCCCTCTGTTATATTCTAGCCTGTAACTCACTCGTGTCTGATGTCTGTGTATAAACCATCCCAATCTGACCATATGATGTTATATCTGCTGTCACTAGATCACAATCAGTATATTATCTCACAGTTTGATTTTGAAACAGTATTCTCTGTCCCTGTGCTGTTTTAATATTCTCGCTCTCTCTCTCTCTCCACAGAGGTTTCTGCTAATGGTTGGACAATGAGCGCTGCGGATGATGTGAGTGTTGAGGAAGGAGGGTCCGCTGTCTTGCCGTGTACTTTCACTCACCCACACCCTGATCAGACGGTCACCGGCTCTGTGATATGGTACAAAGGCCGTTACAATGTTATTTTTAAGTGTACATATTCTGGTCCAGGCCATTCACAGAGTGAGCTGTGTGAGAATGTGATACAGCAGGACGGCGGGAATCGATTCAGATTCGTGGGGAACTTCAGTAACAAAGATGTCTCAATAATGATGGAGCGGCTGATCCGGGCGGACAGCGGTCCTTATCAGTGTCGTGTGGAGCTCAATATTGGAAATATTAATGTACTGAAACTAACGAGTCTGAGAGTGGAAGGTGAGGAACAATGTTCAGGGGCTGCAGCTGCCCCGATAGCTCAATGGCTAAAGACTCCACCTGGTCTGGTCCTGAACCACACGGGTAAATAAACTCTCAGCAATCCCGGGATTTGAAAGGGGAATATTGCCCGGGATTCCTGCTCCTGATCACTCTCCAGACACTCCTGCTGGAAGGTGTCTTATTGGACATTGAATAAGACAATGGGCCAGCATGTGATGCTCTCCACAGTCAAATAGTCCATTGCCACTCATTGACCAGGCTTGTGCTGTAAGGAAGGCCATCTGGGTGAGATCAGTAATAATATTTTAGGATAATGAGCTATTTCAGTTTGGACATTGGGTAAGTGCAGCATGTCCATCTCAGTCTCAGTGCTGTAGGCCTGCAGTGTCCAGCTCAAAGCTGATTGGACCTGTTCCACCACTTCATATATTCTCAGTGGAGAATTGGCGGGTGGATCACAGGGAGACGATGTCAATTGGGTAATTGCTGCTCAGCTCACACTTCAGGGCAGTACCGAGGGAGTGCTGCACTCGCTGAGGTGCCATTAGCTGCACTTTAACCTTCCTCCGATGTTGCCCCGCACGTCGATTGAATCTTCTGGGCATTTCTGGGACCAATGGGAAATGATATTTAACCGAGACAAATGCAGTGTGATGCGGGTAGGTAGGATCAACACGGAATTCACTGAACATTTACAGGGAATAATACAGAAAGTGGCTGAGAGAGAAAAGGATCGAGACTGTTAATGTACACACATCACTCAAAATTCACAACCAATGCAGTGAAGCCATTGACAAAACAAACAGGGCATTGGGTTGTATTAACAAAACCATTCAGTACAAGTCAAACCACTTCCCACTTTCTGCTAGTCTGAGAAACGTCCCTGACCTCTTACCCTCTGTTTCCTGTTTTGTCACCATCTTTCAATCTGTTCTGCTACCCGGCCTCCTGAGCCCACAATCCCTGGGATCTCCACTGGCTGAGTACTACACTGGGCAATGCCTCTACCTACTGGACCACAGGGAGAGCTCAGAACTGAAATAAATTAAAGTTCTCATCAAGACCTGGATTTTGCTGCCTCACTGTGTGGTGGAGGGAGGTTCAATTGAAACATTTAAAAGGGAATTAGATTGAAATAAAGGAAGAATGTGCAGGGTTTTGGGGAGAAGGCGGGGGGAATAGCAGGAAGTGAATTGCTCTTTCGGTGAGCCGGTGCAGACATGTTGGGCTGAATGGTCTCCTTCTGCAGTGTAGCAATTCTGTGATCTGTGAAGACACTGATCCATTCTAATGTCTGTCCTTTCCTCAGCTGCTAGTGGAAATGTCTCAGTGGTGACTGGGACCGAGGGAGCTTCAGTTACATTGCCCTGTATGTTCACACCCAGGAGTTACCGCACCCTGTCCACTGTTACATGGATGAGGAAGGAGCCCTACCAACACATAGTCCCATTCAGAGCCCAATCAAATGGATCTTGGACAACTGCAAATGGTGGAAATCGGTACGAGCTCATCGGGAATCCACAGGAGGGAAACGCCTCAACCAGGATAAACCAGCTGAGTGTGAATGACAATCACCCTTACCTGTGTCTGGTGGAATACACATCATTGGACAATTATCAACATCTGATCCAGACTGAGACACAGCTGCTGGTTGTACATGGTAAGAAACCATTCCCACATTCTCCAGTGTATCGAGGTTGTACAGTGAGGGTGAGCGGTGTAATATAAAACACTCATCAGCTGTGGCTCAGTGGTTATCACTCTCACCTCTGAGTCAGTCGGTTGTGGGTTCAAGACACTCCAATGCAATACTGATGGAATGTGACACTGTTTAAGGTACTGTGTATGAGAAGAGATATTAAAGTAAGGCCTTATCTGGAAGAGTATGGGAGTTGACCTAATGTCCTGGTCAATATTTATCTCTGAACCAACATCATCAAACCATAGTCTGATAATTATCTCATTGCTGTTTATGGGATCTTGCTGTGTGCAAATTATCTGCTGTGTATCCTGCATTAAAACAGTGACTACACTTCAAAAACAAAGTTCTGTCATTCACTGACTTCCTGGCTGACCTGCATCTTAACTCCATTTAATGAACTTGTTTCTGGAACCCTTCCTACCCTTGTCGAACAAAATCTATCAATCTCAGTGTTGAAATTTTCAATACATTCCCAGCATCAATAGCTTTTCCAGGGAGAGTTTCAGATTTCCATTATCCTTTGTGTGAAGAAGTCCTTCCTGACATCACCCCAAACAGCCTAGCTCTAATTTGAAGGTTATGGCCCCTTGTTCTGGACTCTCCCACCAGAGGAAATAGTTTCTCTCTATCTGTCCGGTGCCAGGGATCGGGACATCGGCTCAGGGCTGGAGAGGAACTTGCAGTGGGAGGGGGAGGATCCAGTTGTCATCATCCCCATGGGTACCAACAACGTATTTATAGAACCAGGAAAAAGGTTCTGCAAAGCGAGTATGAGCAGCTAGAAGCTAAATTAAAAAGCAGGACCACAAAGGAAATAACCTCTGGGGTATTACCTGAGCCACGAGCAAATTGGCGGAGGGTAAATAAGATTAGATAGTTAAATGCATCGCTCAAAGAGTGATGAGGGAGAACTGGGTTTTGATTTCTGGGGCACTGGCACCTGTACTGGGGAATGTGGGAGCTGTACCGTTGGCACGGTCTTCATCTGAACCATGTTGGGACCAGTGTTCTGTCGAGTCATATAACTAGGGCAGTAAAGAGGGCTTTTACACTAAAAGGAAGGATGAATGAGAATGGACAGAGACTGCTTGAGTTGTGTACCTATCATAACCTCTGCATCACCAACTTGTTCTTTCACACTAAACCCTGTCACCAGGTTTCTTGGAGGCACCCAAGATCACGTCGTTGGCACCAGCTGGACCTCATCGTCACAAGGCGAGCCTCTCTAAACAGCGTTCAAATCACACGCAGCTTCCACAGTGCGGACTGCAACACTGACCACTCCCTGGTGTGCAGCAAAGTTAGACTCAAATCAAAAAAGCTGCATCACTCCAAGCAGTAGGGCCGCCCGCGCATCAACACGAGCAGAATTTCTTATCCACAGCTGTTACATAAGTTTCTAAATTCACTTGAAAAAGCCCTTCAAAACACTCCCACAGGGGATGCAGAGACCATGTGGGCCCGCATCAGAGACGCCATCTATGACTCAGCAATGACCACCTATGGCAAACGTGTGAAGCAGAATGCAGACTGGTTTCAATCTCACTTTGAAGAGCTGGAACCTGTCATAGCTGCTAAGCGCATTGCACTGTTGAACGACAAGAAAGCCCCCAGCGCGTTAACATCCATAGCACTTAAAGCAGCCAGAAGCACTGCACAAAGAACAGCCAGGCGCTGCGCAAATGACTACTGGCAACACCTATGCAGTCATATTCAGCTGGCCTCTGACACCGGAAACATCAGAGGAATGTATGATGGCATTAAGAGAGCTTTTGGACCAACCATCAAGAAGATCGCCCCCCGTCAAATCTAAATCAGGGGACACAATCACTGACCAACGCAAGCAAATGGACCGCTGGGTTGAGCACTACCTAGAACTGTACTCCAGGGAAAATGTTGTCACTGAGACCATCCTCAATGCAGCCCAGTCTCTGCCAGTCATGGATGAGCTGGATGTACAGCCATCAAAATCGGAACTCAGTGATGCCATTGATCCTTTAGTCAACGGAAAAGCCCCTGGGAAGGATGGCATTACCCCTGAAATAATCAAGAGTGCCAAGACTGCTATACTTTCAGCACTGTACAAACTGCTTTGCCTCTGCTGGGACGAGGGAGCAGTACCACATGACATGCGCGATGCCAATATCATCAACCTCTGTAAGAACAAGGGTGACCGCGGTGACTGCAACAACTACCGTGGAATCTCCCTGCTCAGCATAGTGGGGATAGTCTTCGCTCGAGTTGCTTTAAACAGGCTCCAGAAGCTGGCTGAGCGTGTCTACCCTGAGGCAGAGTGTGGCTTTCGAGCACAGAGATCCACCACTGACATAATAATATAAAAGCAAAATACTGCGGATGCTGGAAATCTGAAACAAAAACAAGAAATGCTGGATTCACTCAGCAGGTCTGGCAGCATCTGTGGAAAGAGAAGCAGAGTTAATGTTTCGGGTCAGTGACCCTTCTTCGGAACTGACAAATATTAGAAAAGTCACAGATTATAAACAAGTGAGGTGGGGGTTGGGCAAGAGATAACAAAGGAGAAGGTGCAGATTGGACCAGGCCACATAGCTGACCAAAAGGTCACGGAGCAAAGGCAAACAATATGTTAATGGTGTTTTGAAAGACAAAGCATTAGTACAGATTAGGTGTGAATATACTGAATATAGAACATCAGCAAGTGCAAACCTGAAGAAAAACAACCTGAAAAAAACAGTGGGTAAGCAAACTGAATAAACTAAGATGAAATGAAATAAATGCAAAAAAAGATTGTAAAAAATGTAAAAAGGAATGCAAAAAAAAGGAAGAAAAAATAACTAAAAATGACTAAAAATGAAAGTAAAGTGGGGGGCTGTCATGCTCTGAAATTATTGAACTCAATGTTCAGTCCGGCAGGCTGTAGTGTGCCTAATCGGTAGATGAGATGCTGTTCCTCGAGCTTGCGTTGATGTTCACTGGAACACTGCAGCAATCCCAGGACAGAGATGTGAGCATGAGAGCAGGGGGGAGTGTTGAAATGGCAAGCAACCGGAAGCTCAGGGTCCTGCTTGCGGACTGAGCGGAGATGTTCCGCAAAGCGGACACCCAGTCTGCGCTTGGTCTCCCCAATGTAGAGGAGACCACACTGTGAGCAGCGAATACAGTATACTACATTGAAAGAAGTACAAGTAAATCGCTGCTTCACCTGAAAGGAGTGTTTGGGGCCTGGGATAGTGAGGAGAGAGGAGGTAAATGGGCAGGTATTACACCTCCTGCGACTGCAGGGGAAGGTGCCCTGGGACGGGGACGAGGTGGTGGGGGTAATGGAGGAGTGGACCAGGGTGTCGCGGAGGGAACGATCCCTTCGGAATGCTGACAGGGGAAGGGAGGGGAAGATGCGACTGGTAGTGGCATCATGCTGGAGGTGGCGAAAATGGCGGAGGATGATCCTTTGGATATGGAGGCTGGTGGGATGAAAAGTGAGGACAAGGGGAACCCTGTCACGGTTCTGGGAGGGAGGGGAAGGGGTGAGGGTAGAGGTGCGGGGAATGGGTCGGACACGGTTGAGGGCCCTGTCAACCACAGTGGGGGGAAATCCTCGGTTGAGGAAAAAGGAGGTCATATCAGAAGCACCGTCATGGAAGGTAGCATCATCAGAGCAGATGCGTCGGAGACGGAGAAACTGGGAGAATGGAATGGAGTCCTTACAGGAGGTAGGGTGTGAAGAAGTGTAGTCGAGGTAGCTGTGGGAGTCAGTGGGCTTATAATGGATATTAGTAGATAACCTATCCCCAGAGATGGAAACAGAGAAGTCGAGGAAGGGAAGGGAAGTGTCAGAGATGGACCATGTAAAGGTGAGAGAAGGGTGGAAATTGGAAGCAAAGTTGATAAAGTTTTCTAGTTCGGGGCGGGAGCAGGAAACGGCACCGATACAGTCATCAATGTACCGGAAAAAGAGTTGGGGGAGGGGGCCTGAGTAGGACTGGAACAAAGAATGCTCGACATATCCCACAAAAAGACAGGCATAACTAGGACCCATGCGGGTCCACCACTGACATGCTGTTCTCTCTTCGCCAGCTACAGGAGAAATGCCGCAAACAACAGATGCCCCTCTACGTTGCTTTCATTGATCTCACCAAAGCCTTTGACCTCATCAGCAGACGTGGTCTCTTCAGACTACTAGAAAAGATCGGATGTCCACCAAAGCTACTAAGTATCATCACCTCATTCCATGACAATATGAAAGGCACAATTCAACATAGCGGCGCCTCATCAGACCCCTTTCCTATCCTGAGTGGCGTGAAACAGGGCTGTGTTCTCACACCCACACTGTTTGAGATCGTCTTCTCCCTGCTGCTCTCTCATGTGTTCAAGTCTTCAGAAGAAGGAATTTTTCTCCACGCAAGAGCAGATGGCAGGTTGTTCAACCTTGCCCGTCTAAGAGCGAAGACCAAAGTACGGAAAGTCCTCATCAGAGAACTCCTCTTTGCTGACGATGCTACATTAACATCCCACACAGAAGAGTGTCTGCAGAGTCTCATTGACAGGTTTGCGGCTGCTTGCAACGAATTTGGCCTAACCATCAGCCTCAAGAAAACGAACATCATGGGACAGGACGTCAGAAATGCTCCATCCATCAATATCAGTGACCATGCTCTGGAAGTGGTTCAAGAGTTCACCTACCTAGGCTCAACTATCACCAGTAACCTGTCTCTCGATGCAGAAATCAACAAGCGCATGGGAAAGGCTTCCACTGCTATGTCCAGACTGGCCAAGAGAATGTGGGAAAATGGCGCACTGACACGGAACACAAAAGTCCGAGTGTATCAAGCCTGTGTCCTCAGTACCTTGCTCTACGGCAGCGAGGCCTGGACAATGTATGTCAGCCAAGACCGACGTCTCAATTCATTCCATCTTTGCTGCCTCCGGAGAATCCTTGGCATCAGGTGGCAGGACCGTATCTCCAACACAGAAGTGTTCGAGGTGGCCAACATCCCCAGCTTATACACACCACTGAGCCAGCGGCGCTTGAGATGGCTTGGCCATGTGAGCCGCATGGAAGATGGCAGGATCCCCAAGGACACATTGTACAGCGAGATCGTCACTGGTATCAGACCCACCAGCCGTCCATGTCACCGCTTTAAAGATGTCTGCAAACGCGACATGAAGTCCTGTGACATTATTCACAAGTCGTGGGAGTCAGTTGCCAGCGATCGCCAGAGCTGGCGGGCAGCCATAAAGGCGGGGCTAAAGCGTGGCGAGTCGAAGAGACTTAGCAGTTGGCCGGAAAAAGAACAGAAGCGCAAGGAGAGAGCCAACTGTGTAACAGCCCCGACAACCAATTTTATCTGCAGCGCCTGTGGAAGAGTCTGTCACTCTAGAATTGGCCTTTATAGCCACTCCAGGCGCTGCTCCACAAACCACTGACCACCTCCAGGCGCTTACCCATTGTCTCTCGAGACAAGTAGGCCAAAGAGTGGGGGGAAGAGATCATGTGAGAGGAGATGTGGTAAATCAAATGAAAACGATAAGGTAATAGAGCAGAGTGGCGAATTAAGTAATGATAACCAGAGTGTGGCAGGAAGGAACATGGCATACAAGCTTAAGAGTGTACCAGCAGAGAAGACCAGAGATGGCAGAAATGGTATAAAGAGAGAGTTAAAGGCGCTGTATCTGAATGCACACAGCATTCGTAATGAACAGTTGCTACACTGTATGACAGAGTATACAGGAAGAAATAAATGGGGCCTGTAAGAAAGGTACTGCAATCACATGGGTGATTTTAATCTATATAGATTGGACGAATCAGATTGGCAAATGTTGCTTGAAAAATGAGTTCACAGAGTGTATTTCGGACAATTTCACAGAGCAGTACGTTCTGGAACCAACTAGGGAGCATGCTATTCTAGACCTGGTAATGTGCAATCAGACAGGATTGGTCATTAACCTCATGGTAAAGGAGCCTCTAGGTGACAGTGATTATAACATGAGAGAATTTCACATTCAGTTTGAAGGGGAGATGTGTGGGCCTAAGACTAGTGTTTAAACCTAAATAAAGGTAAATACAAGAGTATGCCAGCAAAAAATATAAAATCAGACTGTAAAAGCTTCTACAGGTACGTAAAAAGGAAAAAGACAAATGTGGGTCCATTACAGGCAGAGTCAGGACAATTTATAATGGGGAATAGAGAAATGGCAGAGAAGCTAAATAATTATTTTGTGTCTGTCTTCACTGAGGAAGATATAAGAAATTTCCCAGAATTAGAGATCCAAGGGGTTAGGGGGAATGAGGAATTGAAGGAAATTAGTATTAGTAAGAAGGTTGTATTGGAGAAATTAATGGGGCTGAAGGTTGATAAGTCCCCAGGACCTGATATTCTACATCCCAGAGTGTTTAAAAAGGTAGCTATGGAGATAGTGGATGCATTGGTGATCATCTTCCAAAATTCTATAGATTCTGGAGCAATTCCTGCAGATTGGAAGGTTGCAAATGTCATCCCACTATTTAAGAAGGGAGGGAGAGAAAACAGGGAATTACAGACCTGTTAGCCTTACATCGGTCATTGGGAAAATGCTAGAATCTATTCTAAAGGATGTGATAAATGGACACTTGGATAATAATGATCTGATTGAGCATAGTCAACATGGATTTATGAATGGGAAATCATGTTTGATGAACCTGTTGAAGTTTTTTGAGGATGTTACTAACAGAATTGATAAAGCAGAGTGGTATACCTGGATTTTCAGAAGGCTTTTGATAAAGTCCCCCACAGGAGGTTGTTTAGCAAAATTAAAGCACATGGGATAGGAGGTAATCTACTGGCATGGATTAAGGATTGGTTAACAGGCAGAAAGCAGACAGTAGGAATAAACGGGTCATTCCCGTATTGGCAGGCTGTGACTAGTGGGGTACCGCAGGGATCAGTGCTTGGGCCCCAGCTGTTCACAATATATATCAATGATTTGGATGTGGGCACCATATGTAGTATTTCCAAGTTCACGGATGACACAAAACTAGGTGGGAATGTGTGTTGTGAGGAAGATGCAAAGTGGTTTCAAGGGGATTTGAACAGATTTAGTGAGTGGGCAAGAATGTGGCAGATGGAATATAATGTGGAAAAATGTGAGGTTATCCACTTTGGTAGGAGGAACAGAGGTGTAGAGTATTTCTTAAATGTTAAGTGATTAGAAAGCAATTAGATGTGCAAAGGGACCTGGGTATCCTTGTCAATAAGTCAATGAAAGCCAACATGCAGGTTCAGCAAGCAATTAAGAAGGCTAATAAAAACAAGAAATGCTGGAACCACTCAGCAGGTCTGGCAGCATCTGTGGAAAGAGAAGCAGAGTTAACGTTTCAGGTCAGTGACCCTTCATCGGAACTGGTCACTGACCCGAAACGTTAACTCTGCTTCTCTTTCCACAGATGCTGCCAGACCTGCTGAGTGGTTCCAGCATTTCTTGTTTTTATTTCAGATTTCCAGCATCCGCAGTATTTTGCTTTTATTAAGAAGGCTAATGGTAGGTTAGCCTTTATTGCAAGAGGATTTGATTACAGGAGTAGTGAAGTTTTGTATAGAACCTTGGTTAGACCACACTTGGAATACTATGTGCAGTTTTGGTCCCCTTACCTTAGGAAAGATATTATTGCAACGAAGATTTACCAGACTAGTTCCTGGGATGGAGGGACTGTCTTATGAAGAGAGATTGGGGAAACTAGGCCTGTATTCTGAAGAGTTTCAAAGAATGAGAGGTGATCTCACACAAGTGCCAGGCATTGACCATCTCCAACAAGAAAGAATCTAACCATCTCCCCTCGATATTCAATGGCATTACTGTTGCTGAATCCCTTACTATCAACATTCTGGGGTTACAATTGATCAGAAACTGAACTGAAGTAGCCATACTGTGGCTACAAGAGCAGGTTAGAGGCTAGGAATCCTGCGGCGAGTAACTCACCTCCTGACTCCCCAAAGCCTATCCACCATCTATAAGGCACAAGTCAGGACTGTGATGGAATACTCTCCACTTGCCTGGATGGGTGCAGCTCCAACAACACTGAAGAAGCTCGACACCATCCAGGATAAAGCAGCCCGCTTGATTGGCAGCCCATCTACAAATATTCACTCCCTCCACCACCGATGCACAGTGGCAGCAGTGTATACCATCTACAAGATGCACTGCAGCAATGCACCAAGGCTCCTTAGGCAGCAACTACCAAACCCATGACCTCTACCAACTAGAAGGACGAGGGCAGCAAATGCATGGGAACACAACCACCTGCAAGTTCTCCTCCAATTCACACACCATCCTGACTTGGAACTATATCGCCATTCATTCACTGTCACTGGGTCAAGATCCTGGAACTCCCTAACAGCACTGTGGGTGTACCTACCCCACTTGGACTGCAATGGTTCAAGAAGGCAGCTCACCACCACCTTCTCAAAGGCAATTAGGGATGAGCAATAAATGCTGGCCTGGCCAGCGACGCCCACATCCCATGAAAGAATAGAAAAAAACTAATTGAAACCTACAAAATACTTAAAGGGATAGACAGAGTAGATGCAGCCATGATGTTTCCCCTGGGTGGGGAGTCTCGAACCAGGGAACACAATTTCAAAATAAGCGGGAAGCCACTTAGGACAGAAATGAGGAGAGATTTCTTTACTCAGAGGGTTGTGAATCGTTGGAATTCTCTACCCCAGAGGGCTGTGGAAGCTCAGTCATTGAGTGTGTTTAAAGCAGAGATTGACAGATTTCTAAATACCAATGACATAAGGGGATATGGGGATAATGTGGGAAAAATGCATTGAAGTGGATGATCAGCCATGATCATCTTGAATGGCAGGGCAGGCTGGATGGGCTGAATGGCCTACTCCTGCTCCTATGTTCCTATGAAGGCAGAGTTATCTAAAGTGAACTGGGAAACTAGGTTAAAAGGTAGGACAGTAGAGATGCAGTGGCAGACTTTTAGGGAGATATTTAATAACTCTCAGCAAAGATTTATTCCAGTGGAAAGAATGATTCTTTGAGAAACATGCATCATCCGTGGTTAAATAAGCAAGTTGAGGATAGTATCAAATGAAAGAAACACTGTATAAATCTGCAAAGGTTAGTGCTATGTCAGAAGCTTGGACAGTCTGAGAGAGAACTAGCTGGTGATATAAAAACAGATTGTAAGGGTTTCTACATGTATTTAAATAAGA
>NW_027142326.1:5000-10000 GCF_036365525.1 Heterodontus francisci
GACTCACCCCGCTGAATGCCCGGCCCCGGGAACCCTCCGGCGCCGGGGCCATAACTTCGGGGAGGAAGGTCCGAGCTCCGCGCGGTCGACGGCAGGTGAAAGGGGCCGGTGCGCCGCGGAAGGCGACAGCAGTCCCGTCAGGCTGCACCTCTGCTCGGGCGAACGGCGTCAGGAAAAGGGGAGAGCACTTCCCCACCGATAGCTCCGGAACGCCCGGACCCATTGGCCCGCGGCACCGGTGGCTGCTAGAGGGGCTCCGGCGCCGTCAGCCGGGGTACGTCCCAGGCCGGCCGGACGGCGGGCAGCCGGAGGCAACGGCCTGGAACGGAGCCAGACTTGAGTCGTTCCGTGCCGTGGGCAAAAAGGCAGGGCTGCGGGTCAGCGCAGTTTGGCAAACCTAGCCGCAAGTGCGGGAAGGGCGGAGGAGCACACGGACGCCGCCTTCCCAAACTGAGCCCAAAGTGCCCAGGCATGCCCCCTTGATCTCGCCTAATCAGTGAGCCCAAAATAATTTCAGAGTGTGGAAACCTGATCCAAAAAGGTCGAAAAGAACGGCCAGAGATCAAGTCCGAAAGGGGAAATCAGTAACAAGCAAGCAGAGTAATCATTAACCAAAAAGCGCAAAATTATGTTAAAAGTGTGAAATCATTAACCAAAAAGTCGAAAATAATGTCCAGAGACCAAGTCCGAAAGTACAAATAATTAACCAGTAAGCAGAGTCATCATTAACCAAAAATCGCAAAAGTAAGTAAAAAGTATGAAATCATTAACCAAAAATCGCAAAAGTAAGTAAAAAGTGTGAAATCATTAACCAAAAACTCGAAAATAATGTGCAGAGACTAAGTCCGAAAGGGCAAATGGTTAACCAGTAAGCAGAGTCATCATTAACCAAAAATCGCAAAAGTAAGTAAAAAGTGTGAAATCATTAACCAAAAATCGCAAAAGTAAGTAAAAAGTGTGAAATCATTAACCAAAAACTCGAAAATAATCTCCAGAGACTAAGTCCGAAAGGGCAAATGGTTAACCAGTAAGCAGAGTAATCATTAACCAAAAAGGGCAAAAGTAAGTAAAAAGTATGAAATCATTAACCAAAAAGCACAAAATTAAGTTAAAAGTGTGAAATCATTAACCAAAATGTCGAAAACAATGTCCAGAGACTAAGTCCGAAAGGGCAAATGGTTAACCAGTAAGCAGAGTAATCATTAACCAAAAGGCGCAAAAGTAAGTAAAAAGTATGAAATCATTAACCAAAAAGCGCAAAAATATGTTAAAAGTGTGAAATCATTAACCAAAAAGTCGAAAATAATGTGCAGAGACTAAGTCCGAAAGGGCAAATGGTTAACCAGTAAGCAGAGTAATCATTAACCAAAAGGCGCAAAAGTAAGTAAAAAGTATGAAATCAGTAACCAAAAAGCGCAAAAATATGTTAAAAGTGTGAAATCATTAACCAAAAACTCGAAAATAATGTGCAGAGACTAAGTCCGAAAGGGCAAATAATTAACCAGTAAGCAGAGTAATCATTAACCAAAAATCGCAAAAGTAAGTAAAAAGTGTGAAATCATTAACCAAAAACTCGAAAATAATGTCCAGAGACCAAGTCCGAAAGGGCAAATGGTTAACCAGTAAGCAGAGTAATCATTAACCAAAAAGGGCAAAAGTAAGTAAAAAGTATGAAATCATTAACCAAAAAGCACAAAATTAAGTTAAAAGTGTGAAATCATTAACCAAAAAGTCGAAAATAATCTCCAGAGACTAAGTGCGAAAGGGCAAATGGTTAACCAGTAAGCAGAGTCATCATTAACCAAAAATCGCAAAAGTAAGTAAAAAGTGTGAAATCATTAACCAAAAACCCGAAAATAATGTCCAGAGACTAAGTCCAAAAGGGCAAATGGTTAACCAGTAAGCAGAGTAATCATTAACCAAAAATCGCAAAAGTAAGTAAAAAGTGTGAAATCATTAACCAAAAACTCGAAAATAATCTCCAGAGACTAAGTCCGAAAGGGCAAATGGTTAACCAGTAAGCAGAGTAATCATTAACCAAAAATCGCAAAAGTAAGTAAAAAGTGTGAAATCATTAACCAAAAACCCGAAAATAATGTCCAGAGACTAAGTCCGAAAGGGCAAATGGTTAACCAGTAAGCAGAGTAATCATTAACCAAAAATCGCAAAAGTAAGTAAAAAGTGTGAAATCATTAACCAAAAACTCGAAAATAATGTCCAGAGACTAAGTCCGAAAGGGCAAATGGTTAACCAGTAAGCAGAGTAATCATTAACCAAAAGGCGCAAAAGTAAGTAAAAAGTATGAAATCAGTAACCAAAAAGCGCAAAAATATGTTAAAAGTGTGAAATCATTAACCAAAAACTCGAAAATAATGTGCAGAGACTAAGTCCGAAAGGGCAAATAATTAACCAGTAAGCAGAGTAATCATTAACCAAAAAGCGCAAAAATATGTTAAAAGTGTGAAATCATTAACCAAAAACTCGAAAATAATGTCCAGAGACTAAGTCCGAAAGGGCAAATGGTTAACCAGTAAGCAGAGTAATCAGTAACCAAAAAGGGCAAAAGTAAGTAAAAAGTGTGAAATCATTAACCAAAAACCCAAAAATAATGTCCAGAGACTAAGTCCGAAAGGGCAAATGGTTAACCAGTAAGCAGAGTAATCATTAACCAAAAATCGCAAAAGTAAGTAAAAAGTATGAAATCATTAACCAAAAAGCACAAAATTAAGTTAAAAGTGTGAAATCATTAACCAAAATGTCGAAAACAATGTCCAGAGACTAAGTCCGAAAGGGCAAATGGTTAACCAGTAAGCAGAGTAATCATTAACCAAAAATCGCAAAAGTAAGTAAAAAGTATGAAATCATTAACCAAAAAGCACAAAATTAAGTTAAAAGTGTGAAATCATTAACCAAAATGTCGAAAACAATGTCCAGAGACTAAGTCCGAAAGGGCAAATGGTTAACCAGTAAGCAGAGTAATCATTAACCAAAAATCGCAAAATTAAGTTAAAAGTGTGAAATCATTAACCAAAATGTCGAAAACAATGTCCAGAGACTAAGTCCGAAAGGGCAAATGGTTAACCAGTAAGCAGAGTAATCATTAACCAAAAATCGCAAAAGTAAGTAAAAAGTGTGAAATCATTAACCAAAAACTCGAAAATAATGTCCAGAGACTAAGTCCGAAAGGGCAAATGGTTAACCAGTAAGCAGAGTAATCATTAACCAAAAGGCGCAAAAGTAAGTAAAAAGTATGAAATCATTAACCAAAAAGCGCAAAAATATGTTAAAAGTGTGAAATCATTAACCAAAAAGTCGAAAATAATGTGCAGAGACTAAGTCCGAAAGGGCAAATGGTTAACCAGTAAGCAGAGTAATCATTAACCAAAAAGCGCAAAAATATGTTAAAAGTGTGAAATCATTAACCAAAAACTCGAAAATAATGTCCAGAGACTAAGTCCGAAAGGGCAAATAATTAACCAGTAAGCAGAGTAATCATTAACCAAAAAGCGCAAAAGTAAGTAAAAAGTGTGAAATCATTAACCAAAAAGTCGAAAATAATGCCCAGAGACTAAGTCCGAAAGGGCAAATGGTTAACCAGAAAATCCGTCGAATAATGTCCAGAGACTAAGTCCGAAAGGGCAAATGGTTAACCAGTGGAAGGGCGATCAAGCGGAAAAATTTGCCCCGGTTACCCGGGATGGAGTTCCAGAGGTCCGGCCAGAGTTGTCAAATTCGTCCCGCTGATCGGACGCTTGTCATTCGGGTGGCTGGGGGTTGGCGGGGTATCTGCACAGTAGTAGGAGGTGGCAAGTCGGGACTTGGACGTTTATTCCAAGAGTCCACCCGAGCCTCCAGGTCTGCAGAGACCGACCCTAGCTGCCGCCCAACCGACTTTTAAGCCTTTTTCGGATGGGGATTTTTTCCCATTTTCGTCCATTTTTCGGGTTTTCTGTCGGGCTTAATAGGCGGCAGCCTGACCCCCGGCCGAGGCGGGGGGCGCACTCTCCCTTGCGTAAGGGTCCGGATTTGCCCCGGAAAGTGCCCCCGACGGCCTCCCGACCCGGGTGCCTGCAGGGCGGGGGGAAAGGGTAGTCCCAGCCGCAGGAAATCATTAACCAAAAGACTTAGCCGTCGGGGCAGAGGCTAAGACCCGGGCTGGTGAAATCATTAACCAAAAGGAATGCACCCTTTTCCGAAAGTGCAGGCCGAAATAAGGCGAGCCTTGGGCCGGGAAGGCCAAAACCCCCAACTCATGGAAGTGTATGGGGTCGGACTCGGCGACTTTCCCGGGCCCCGAGTTGACCTTTCCCCACGGGGGCGGTCAAGTTGCTCCCGCCAAGAGGGCACGTTGCATTTGCTGCCGCTCTAGTCCCCGGGCTAGTTAATCAGTTGCCGTCGGAAGTCCCGATGCCGAAATGAAAAATGGCCGTTGCGGCGATTTGGCGCCTCATTTTCGGAAGGACTACCGGCAGGCAACCCGCCGAATTGACACTTGCGATTCGGGTGGCTGGGGGTTGGCGGGGTACCCGGAGATTTTCGGGAACTCGATTTTCAGAACTTTTGCTGGCAGCGGTTGCACTTGCAAAGTGGCCGAAGAAGTGCTCCCTCAAGGAAGGACCTTCTTTTGAAATAAAAGACCTTCCGAAGAGTGCCTGGAAGTCATTTATGAGCATTTAAGGGTAAATCTGGCGGACTTTCCATGCTCTGTTGCCGGCTCTGAAATATCGCACAGTTGGGTCTAGGCCGGTAGACTGGCTGTGAAAACAGACAAAGTGTTTTGGCGAGCGAGAGAAAACAAGGCCTTGGAACAGATTGGGGGGTGCGGAGGCACACCACACCCACAGGAAAAGAATTAATGAAAAAAAAACCAAAGTCTATGACATGTCTGTTGGTACAGTGAGAAAAGCAAAGAAGGGAGGCTGCGATGGCAGAGCAAAGCCGACCTTCATACAGATATACATGTCAAAGAAAGAAACTATGCCCGCAAAAGACTTGGTGCG
>NW_027142326.1:22500-27500 GCF_036365525.1 Heterodontus francisci
GGGAGAGCACTTCCCCACCGATAGCTCCGGAACGCCCGGACCCATTGGCCCGCGGCACCGGTGGCTGCTAGAGGGGCTCCGGCGCCGTCAGCCGGGGTACGTCCCAGGCCGGCCGGACGGCGGGCAGCCGGAGGCAACGGCCTGGAACGGAGCCAGACTTGAGTCGTTCCGTGCCGTGGGCAAAAAGGCAGGGCTGCGGGTCAGCGCAGTTTGGCAAACCTAGCCGCAAGTGCGGGAAGGGCGGAGGAGCACACGGACGCCGCCTTCCCAAACTGAGCCCAAAGTGCCCAGGCATGCCCCCTTGATCTCGCCTAATCAGTGAGCCCAAAATAATTTCAGAGTGTGGAAACCTGATCCAAAAAGGTCGAAAAGAACGGCCAGAGATCAAGTCCGAAAGGGGAAATCAGTAACAAGCAAGCAGAGTAATCATTAACCAAAAAGCGCAAAATTATGTTAAAAGTGTGAAATCATTAACCAAAAAGTCGAAAATAATGTCCAGAGACCAAGTCCGAAAGTACAAATAATTAACCAGTAAGCAGAGTCATCATTAACCAAAAATCGCAAAAGTAAGTAAAAAGTATGAAATCATTAACCAAAAATCGCAAAAGTAAGTAAAAAGTGTGAAATCATTAACCAAAAACTCGAAAATAATGTGCAGAGACTAAGTCCGAAAGGGCAAATGGTTAACCAGTAAGCAGAGTCATCATTAACCAAAAATCGCAAAAGTAAGTAAAAAGTGTGAAATCATTAACCAAAAATCGCAAAAGTAAGTAAAAAGTGTGAAATCATTAACCAAAAACTCGAAAATAATCTCCAGAGACTAAGTCCGAAAGGGCAAATGGTTAACCAGTAAGCAGAGTAATCATTAACCAAAAAGGGCAAAAGTAAGTAAAAAGTATGAAATCATTAACCAAAAAGCACAAAATTAAGTTAAAAGTGTGAAATCATTAACCAAAATGTCGAAAACAATGTCCAGAGACTAAGTCCGAAAGGGCAAATGGTTAACCAGTAAGCAGAGTAATCATTAACCAAAAGGCGCAAAAGTAAGTAAAAAGTATGAAATCATTAACCAAAAAGCGCAAAAATATGTTAAAAGTGTGAAATCATTAACCAAAAAGTCGAAAATAATGTGCAGAGACTAAGTCCGAAAGGGCAAATGGTTAACCAGTAAGCAGAGTAATCATTAACCAAAAGGCGCAAAAGTAAGTAAAAAGTATGAAATCAGTAACCAAAAAGCGCAAAAATATGTTAAAAGTGTGAAATCATTAACCAAAAACTCGAAAATAATGTGCAGAGACTAAGTCCGAAAGGGCAAATAATTAACCAGTAAGCAGAGTAATCATTAACCAAAAATCGCAAAAGTAAGTAAAAAGTGTGAAATCATTAACCAAAAACTCGAAAATAATGTCCAGAGACCAAGTCCGAAAGGGCAAATGGTTAACCAGTAAGCAGAGTAATCATTAACCAAAAAGGGCAAAAGTAAGTAAAAAGTATGAAATCATTAACCAAAAAGCACAAAATTAAGTTAAAAGTGTGAAATCATTAACCAAAAAGTCGAAAATAATCTCCAGAGACTAAGTGCGAAAGGGCAAATGGTTAACCAGTAAGCAGAGTCATCATTAACCAAAAATCGCAAAAGTAAGTAAAAAGTGTGAAATCATTAACCAAAAACCCGAAAATAATGTCCAGAGACTAAGTCCAAAAGGGCAAATGGTTAACCAGTAAGCAGAGTAATCATTAACCAAAAATCGCAAAAGTAAGTAAAAAGTGTGAAATCATTAACCAAAAACTCGAAAATAATCTCCAGAGACTAAGTCCGAAAGGGCAAATGGTTAACCAGTAAGCAGAGTAATCATTAACCAAAAATCGCAAAAGTAAGTAAAAAGTGTGAAATCATTAACCAAAAACCCGAAAATAATGTCCAGAGACTAAGTCCGAAAGGGCAAATGGTTAACCAGTAAGCAGAGTAATCATTAACCAAAAATCGCAAAAGTAAGTAAAAAGTGTGAAATCATTAACCAAAAACTCGAAAATAATGTCCAGAGACTAAGTCCGAAAGGGCAAATGGTTAACCAGTAAGCAGAGTAATCATTAACCAAAAGGCGCAAAAGTAAGTAAAAAGTATGAAATCAGTAACCAAAAAGCGCAAAAATATGTTAAAAGTGTGAAATCATTAACCAAAAACTCGAAAATAATGTGCAGAGACTAAGTCCGAAAGGGCAAATAATTAACCAGTAAGCAGAGTAATCATTAACCAAAAAGCGCAAAAATATGTTAAAAGTGTGAAATCATTAACCAAAAACTCGAAAATAATGTCCAGAGACTAAGTCCGAAAGGGCAAATGGTTAACCAGTAAGCAGAGTAATCAGTAACCAAAAAGGGCAAAAGTAAGTAAAAAGTGTGAAATCATTAACCAAAAACCCAAAAATAATGTCCAGAGACTAAGTCCGAAAGGGCAAATGGTTAACCAGTAAGCAGAGTAATCATTAACCAAAAATCGCAAAAGTAAGTAAAAAGTATGAAATCATTAACCAAAAAGCACAAAATTAAGTTAAAAGTGTGAAATCATTAACCAAAATGTCGAAAACAATGTCCAGAGACTAAGTCCGAAAGGGCAAATGGTTAACCAGTAAGCAGAGTAATCATTAACCAAAAATCGCAAAAGTAAGTAAAAAGTATGAAATCATTAACCAAAAAGCACAAAATTAAGTTAAAAGTGTGAAATCATTAACCAAAATGTCGAAAACAATGTCCAGAGACTAAGTCCGAAAGGGCAAATGGTTAACCAGTAAGCAGAGTAATCATTAACCAAAAATCGCAAAATTAAGTTAAAAGTGTGAAATCATTAACCAAAATGTCGAAAACAATGTCCAGAGACTAAGTCCGAAAGGGCAAATGGTTAACCAGTAAGCAGAGTAATCATTAACCAAAAATCGCAAAAGTAAGTAAAAAGTGTGAAATCATTAACCAAAAACTCGAAAATAATGTCCAGAGACTAAGTCCGAAAGGGCAAATGGTTAACCAGTAAGCAGAGTAATCATTAACCAAAAGGCGCAAAAGTAAGTAAAAAGTATGAAATCATTAACCAAAAAGCGCAAAAATATGTTAAAAGTGTGAAATCATTAACCAAAAAGTCGAAAATAATGTGCAGAGACTAAGTCCGAAAGGGCAAATGGTTAACCAGTAAGCAGAGTAATCATTAACCAAAAAGCGCAAAAATATGTTAAAAGTGTGAAATCATTAACCAAAAACTCGAAAATAATGTCCAGAGACTAAGTCCGAAAGGGCAAATAATTAACCAGTAAGCAGAGTAATCATTAACCAAAAAGCGCAAAAGTAAGTAAAAAGTGTGAAATCATTAACCAAAAAGTCGAAAATAATGCCCAGAGACTAAGTCCGAAAGGGCAAATGGTTAACCAGAAAATCCGTCGAATAATGTCCAGAGACTAAGTCCGAAAGGGCAAATGGTTAACCAGTGGAAGGGCGATCAAGCGGAAAAATTTGCCCCGGTTACCCGGGATGGAGTTCCAGAGGTCCGGCCAGAGTTGTCAAATTCGTCCCGCTGATCGGACGCTTGTCATTCGGGTGGCTGGGGGTTGGCGGGGTATCTGCACAGTAGTAGGAGGTGGCAAGTCGGGACTTGGACGTTTATTCCAAGAGTCCACCCGAGCCTCCAGGTCTGCAGAGACCGACCCTAGCTGCCGCCCAACCGACTTTTAAGCCTTTTTCGGATGGGGATTTTTTCCCATTTTCGTCCATTTTTCGGGTTTTCTGTCGGGCTTAATAGGCGGCAGCCTGACCCCCGGCCGAGGCGGGGGGCGCACTCTCCCTTGCGTAAGGGTCCGGATTTGCCCCGGAAAGTGCCCCCGACGGCCTCCCGACCCGGGTGCCTGCAGGGCGGGGGGAAAGGGTAGTCCCAGCCGCAGGAAATCATTAACCAAAAGACTTAGCCGTCGGGGCAGAGGCTAAGACCCGGGCTGGTGAAATCATTAACCAAAAGGAATGCACCCTTTTCCGAAAGTGCAGGCCGAAATAAGGCGAGCCTTGGGCCGGGAAGGCCAAAACCCCCAACTCATGGAAGTGTATGGGGTCGGACTCGGCGACTTTCCCGGGCCCCGAGTTGACCTTTCCCCACGGGGGCGGTCAAGTTGCTCCCGCCAAGAGGGCACGTTGCATTTGCTGCCGCTCTAGTCCCCGGGCTAGTTAATCAGTTGCCGTCGGAAGTCCCGATGCCGAAATGAAAAATGGCCGTTGCGGCGATTTGGCGCCTCATTTTCGGAAGGACTACCGGCAGGCAACCCGCCGAATTGACACTTGCGATTCGGGTGGCTGGGGGTTGGCGGGGTACCCGGAGATTTTCGGGAACTCGATTTTCAGAACTTTTGCTGGCAGCGGTTGCACTTGCAAAGTGGCCGAAGAAGTGCTCCCTCAAGGAAGGACCTTCTTTTGAAATAAAAGACCTTCCGAAGAGTGCCTGGAAGTCATTTATGAGCATTTAAGGGTAAATCTGGCGGACTTTCCATGCTCTGTTGCCGGCTCTGAAATATCGCACAGTTGGGTCTAGGCCGGTAGACTGGCTGTGAAAACAGACAAAGTGTTTTGGCGAGCGAGAGAAAACAAGGCCTTGGAACAGATTGGGGGGTGCGGAGGCACACCACACCCACAGGAAAAGAATTAATGAAAAAAAAACCAAAGTCTATGACATGTCTGTTGGTACAGTGAGAAAAGCAAAGAAGGGAGGCTGCGATGGCAGAGCAAAGCCGACCTTCATACAGATATACATGTCAAAGAAAGAAACTATGCCCGCAAAAGACTTGGTGTGAAATAACAAGGCTCCTTGTGAACGGTTATCTTTGTCTGTCAGGCGCAGATTGTGGCGGCGTCGCCTGGTTTCCTTGGGTTGCACTACATGTATGTCCTATTCTCAAACGAAAAGTGCGTGCCCAGAATTTTGTCCAAGTTAGGCGACGCACGCCGGCTGGCATCACCTCTCCGTGCGA
>NW_027142326.1:40000-45000 GCF_036365525.1 Heterodontus francisci
CCGGGCGTGTGGGTTCCCGACTTATCGGTGAACCATTTGCTACTGCGGGGCCAAAGCAAAAGGGAAAGCATAAGGGCGCAGGCTGCCCTCTGCGGGACAGGTCCGGCCCTGACGCCGGTTTACGATTTCTCCGGTAAAGCACCTGTCGGGTGGCGACCGGAGGGTCTTTGCAGGGCCTGGATCTCCGAGCCCGTGGGACAGGCGGGAAAGGGTGGCGGCAGCCGGTTGAAGTCCCGACCCTGGGCAGCCTCCCGGTCTTACCTCCATAACTTCGGCGAGGAGGGTCCGATCCCCGCGCGGTCGACGGCAGGCGGTAGGGCTCGGAGGGGCGCGGCCTGGTCCGCGAGTGCCCCGGCGCCGCCCCTCTGCCCGTCCGAGGGACAGTAGGAAATGGCCATACCGCTTTCCGGCCGATTGCCGCCGGACGTCCGGCCGCATTCGCTCGGTCTGCGCGGCCGGCGGTAGCCGGGGGCGAGGGGCATCGGGCGGTGGCGGAACCAGGCCGGCCCGACCGCTGGGGGCCGCCCGGGCGACGTTTGAATCTGTCGGGTCGGACCGCCGAATCCCGCGGGATTTCGGGATCGAATCTGCGGGTGGAATCGGCACCTCGTCCCGCTGTCCGGTTCCCCCCCCCGTCGACTGCAACGGGTTTCCGAGGCCCGTCGGTCAGGCGCGGTTCGCTCCGCAATCCGCCGGCCGATCGGCACCGGGCGGGGCTCTACGGAAAGAGGGGACCCTCCCGCGTCGAGTGCCGGCGCACCGACCCCGCAGGCTGACCGGGAAGGTGAAGACTCACCCCGCTGAATGCCCGGCCCCGGCTACCCTCCGGCTCCGGGGCCATAACTTCGGGGAGGGAGGTCCGATCCCCGCGCGGTCGACGGCAGGCGGTAGGGCTCGGAGGGGCGCGGCCTGGTCCGCGAGTGCCCCGGCGCCGCCCCTCTGCCCGTCCGAGGGACAGTAGGAAATGGCCATACCGCTTTCCGGCCGATTGCCGCCGGACGTCCGGCCGCATTCCCTCGGTCGGCGCGGTCGGCGGTAGCCGGGGGCGAGGGGCATCGGGCGGTGGCGGAACCAGGCCGGCCCGACCGCTGGGGGCCGCCCGGGCGACGTTTGAATCTGTCGGGTCGGACCGCCGAATCCCGCGGGATTTCGGGATCGAATCTGCGGGTGGAATCGGCACCTCGTCCCGCTGTCCGGTTCCCCCCCGTCGACTGCAACGGGTTTCCGAGGCCCGTCGGTCAGGCGCGGTTCGCTCCGCAATCCGCCGGCCGATCGGCACCGGGCGGGGCTCTACGGAAAGAGGGGACCCTCCCGCGTCGAGTGCCGGCGCACCGACCCCGCAGGCTGACCGGGAAGGTGAAGACTCACCCCGCTGAATGCCCGGCCCCGGGAACCCTCCGGCGCCGGGGCCATAACTTCGGGGAGGAAGGTCCGAGCTCCGCGCGGTCGACGGCAGGTGAAAGGGGCCGGTGCGCCGCGGAAGGCGACAGCAGTCCCGTCAGGCTGCACCTCTGCTCGGGCGAACGGCGTCAGGAAAAGGGGAGAGCACTTCCCCACCGATAGCTCCGGAACGCCCGGACCCATTGGCCCGCGGCACCGGTGGCTGCTAGAGGGGCTCCGGCGCCGTCAGCCGGGGTACGTCCCAGGCCGGCCGGACGGCGGGCAGCCGGAGGCAACGGCCTGGAACGGAGCCAGACTTGAGTCGTTCCGTGCCGTGGGCAAAAAGGCAGGGCTGCGGGTCAGCGCAGTTTGGCAAACCTAGCCGCAAGTGCGGGAAGGGCGGAGGAGCACACGGACGCCGCCTTCCCAAACTGAGCCCAAAGTGCCCAGGCATGCCCCCTTGATCTCGCCTAATCAGTGAGCCCAAAATAATTTCAGAGTGTGGAAACCTGATCCAAAAAGGTCGAAAAGAACGGCCAGAGATCAAGTCCGAAAGGGGAAATCAGTAACAAGCAAGCAGAGTAATCATTAACCAAAAAGCGCAAAATTATGTTAAAAGTGTGAAATCATTAACCAAAAAGTCGAAAATAATGTCCAGAGACCAAGTCCGAAAGTACAAATAATTAACCAGTAAGCAGAGTCATCATTAACCAAAAATCGCAAAAGTAAGTAAAAAGTATGAAATCATTAACCAAAAATCGCAAAAGTAAGTAAAAAGTGTGAAATCATTAACCAAAAACTCGAAAATAATGTGCAGAGACTAAGTCCGAAAGGGCAAATGGTTAACCAGTAAGCAGAGTCATCATTAACCAAAAATCGCAAAAGTAAGTAAAAAGTGTGAAATCATTAACCAAAAATCGCAAAAGTAAGTAAAAAGTGTGAAATCATTAACCAAAAACTCGAAAATAATCTCCAGAGACTAAGTCCGAAAGGGCAAATGGTTAACCAGTAAGCAGAGTAATCATTAACCAAAAAGGGCAAAAGTAAGTAAAAAGTATGAAATCATTAACCAAAAAGCACAAAATTAAGTTAAAAGTGTGAAATCATTAACCAAAATGTCGAAAACAATGTCCAGAGACTAAGTCCGAAAGGGCAAATGGTTAACCAGTAAGCAGAGTAATCATTAACCAAAAGGCGCAAAAGTAAGTAAAAAGTATGAAATCATTAACCAAAAAGCGCAAAAATATGTTAAAAGTGTGAAATCATTAACCAAAAAGTCGAAAATAATGTGCAGAGACTAAGTCCGAAAGGGCAAATGGTTAACCAGTAAGCAGAGTAATCATTAACCAAAAGGCGCAAAAGTAAGTAAAAAGTATGAAATCAGTAACCAAAAAGCGCAAAAATATGTTAAAAGTGTGAAATCATTAACCAAAAACTCGAAAATAATGTGCAGAGACTAAGTCCGAAAGGGCAAATAATTAACCAGTAAGCAGAGTAATCATTAACCAAAAATCGCAAAAGTAAGTAAAAAGTGTGAAATCATTAACCAAAAACTCGAAAATAATGTCCAGAGACCAAGTCCGAAAGGGCAAATGGTTAACCAGTAAGCAGAGTAATCATTAACCAAAAAGGGCAAAAGTAAGTAAAAAGTATGAAATCATTAACCAAAAAGCACAAAATTAAGTTAAAAGTGTGAAATCATTAACCAAAAAGTCGAAAATAATCTCCAGAGACTAAGTGCGAAAGGGCAAATGGTTAACCAGTAAGCAGAGTCATCATTAACCAAAAATCGCAAAAGTAAGTAAAAAGTGTGAAATCATTAACCAAAAACCCGAAAATAATGTCCAGAGACTAAGTCCAAAAGGGCAAATGGTTAACCAGTAAGCAGAGTAATCATTAACCAAAAATCGCAAAAGTAAGTAAAAAGTGTGAAATCATTAACCAAAAACTCGAAAATAATCTCCAGAGACTAAGTCCGAAAGGGCAAATGGTTAACCAGTAAGCAGAGTAATCATTAACCAAAAATCGCAAAAGTAAGTAAAAAGTGTGAAATCATTAACCAAAAACCCGAAAATAATGTCCAGAGACTAAGTCCGAAAGGGCAAATGGTTAACCAGTAAGCAGAGTAATCATTAACCAAAAATCGCAAAAGTAAGTAAAAAGTGTGAAATCATTAACCAAAAACTCGAAAATAATGTCCAGAGACTAAGTCCGAAAGGGCAAATGGTTAACCAGTAAGCAGAGTAATCATTAACCAAAAGGCGCAAAAGTAAGTAAAAAGTATGAAATCAGTAACCAAAAAGCGCAAAAATATGTTAAAAGTGTGAAATCATTAACCAAAAACTCGAAAATAATGTGCAGAGACTAAGTCCGAAAGGGCAAATAATTAACCAGTAAGCAGAGTAATCATTAACCAAAAAGCGCAAAAATATGTTAAAAGTGTGAAATCATTAACCAAAAACTCGAAAATAATGTCCAGAGACTAAGTCCGAAAGGGCAAATGGTTAACCAGTAAGCAGAGTAATCAGTAACCAAAAAGGGCAAAAGTAAGTAAAAAGTGTGAAATCATTAACCAAAAACCCAAAAATAATGTCCAGAGACTAAGTCCGAAAGGGCAAATGGTTAACCAGTAAGCAGAGTAATCATTAACCAAAAATCGCAAAAGTAAGTAAAAAGTATGAAATCATTAACCAAAAAGCACAAAATTAAGTTAAAAGTGTGAAATCATTAACCAAAATGTCGAAAACAATGTCCAGAGACTAAGTCCGAAAGGGCAAATGGTTAACCAGTAAGCAGAGTAATCATTAACCAAAAATCGCAAAATTAAGTTAAAAGTGTGAAATCATTAACCAAAATGTCGAAAACAATGTCCAGAGACTAAGTCCGAAAGGGCAAATGGTTAACCAGTAAGCAGAGTAATCATTAACCAAAAATCGCAAAAGTAAGTAAAAAGTGTGAAATCATTAACCAAAAACTCGAAAATAATGTCCAGAGACTAAGTCCGAAAGGGCAAATGGTTAACCAGTAAGCAGAGTAATCATTAACCAAAAGGCGCAAAAGTAAGTAAAAAGTATGAAATCATTAACCAAAAAGCGCAAAAATATGTTAAAAGTGTGAAATCATTAACCAAAAAGTCGAAAATAATGTGCAGAGACTAAGTCCGAAAGGGCAAATGGTTAACCAGTAAGCAGAGTAATCATTAACCAAAAAGCGCAAAAATATGTTAAAAGTGTGAAATCATTAACCAAAAACTCGAAAATAATGTCCAGAGACTAAGTCCGAAAGGGCAAATAATTAACCAGTAAGCAGAGTAATCATTAACCAAAAAGCGCAAAAGTAAGTAAAAAGTGTGAAATCATTAACCAAAAAGTCGAAAATAATGCCCAGAGACTAAGTCCGAAAGGGCAAATGGTTAACCAGAAAATCCGTCGAATAATGTCCAGAGACTAAGTCCGAAAGGGCAAATGGTTAACCAGTGGAAGGGCGATCAAGCGGAAAAATTTGCCCCGGTTACCCGGGATGGAGTTCCAGAGGTCCGGCCAGAGTTGTCAAATTCGTCCCGCTGATCGGACGCTTGTCATTCGGGTGGCTGGGGGTTGGCGGGGTATCTGCACAGTAGT